>NW_027476422.1:0-241298 GCF_051020955.1 Megalopta genalis | reverse complement strand
CTTCAAATACTTGTGATATACATGATTTAGCTTCAACAGCATGCGAAACAAACGAATTAGCTTCAAATCCATGCGAAACACATGATTTAGCTTCAAATCAATGCGAATTAGAAGGGTTATCTTGGAATCCATGCGAAACGTATGATATAGCTTCAAATACTTGTGATATACATGATTTAGCTTCAACTACTAGCGAAAAAAACGAGTTAGCTTCAAATCCAAGCGAAACACATGATTTAGCTTCAAATCAATGCGAATTAGTAGGGTTATCTTCGAATCCATGCGAAACAAATGATATAGCTTCAAATACTTGTGATATACATGATTTAACTTCAACAGCATCCGAAACAAACGAGTTAGATTCAAATCCATGCGAAACACATGATTTAGCTTCAAAACAATGCGAAGAAGTAGGCATATCTTCGAATCCATGCGAAACAAATGGATTAGCTTCTTATACTTGTGATATACATGATTTAGCTTCAACAGCATGCGAAATAAACGAGTTAGCTTCAAATCCATGCGAAACACATGATTTAGCTTCAAATCAATGCGAATTAGAAGGGTTATCTTGGAATCCATGCGAAACGTATGATATAGCTTCAAATACTTGTGGTATACATGATTTAGCTTCAACAGCATGCGAAACAAACGAGTTAGCTTCAAATCCATGCGAAACACATGATTTAGCATCAAATCAATGCGAAGTAGAAGTCTGATCTTCGAATCCGTGCGAAGCAAATGGTTTAGCTTCAAATACTTGTGATATACATGATTTAGCTTCAACTGCATGCGATACAAACGAGTGAGCTTAAAATCCATGCGGAACACATGATTTAGCTTCAAATCAATGCGAAGTAGAAGGCTGATCTTCGAATCCATGCGAAGCAAATGGTTTAGCTTCAAATACTTTTGATACACTTGATTTAGCTTCAACAGCATGCGAAACAAACGAGTTAGCTTCAAATCCAAGCGAAACACATGATTTATCTTCAAATCAATGCGAATTAGAAGGGTTATCTTGGAATGCATGCGAAACGTATGATATAGCTTCAAATACTTGTGATATACATGATTTAGCTTCAACAGCATGCGAAACAGACGAGTTAGCTTCAAATCCATGCGAAACACATGATTTAGCATCAAATCAATGCGAAGTAGAAGGCTGATCTTCGAATCCATGCGAAGCAAATGGTTTAGCTTCAAATACTTGTGATATACATGATTTAGCTTCAACTGCATGCGAAACAAACGAGTTAGCTTAAAATCCATGCGGAACACATGATTTAGCATCAAATCAATGCGAAGTGGAAGGCTTATCTTCGAATCCATGCGAAACGAATAGTTCAGCTTCAAATACTTGTGATATACATGATTCAGCTTCAACTGCATGCGAAACAAACGAGTTAGCTTTAAATCCATGCGAAAGACATGATTTAGATTAAAATCAATGCGAAGTAGAAGGCTTATCTTCGAATCCATGCGAAGCAAATGGTTTAGCTTCAAATACTTGTGATACACTTGAGTTAGCTTCAACATCATGCGAAACAAACGAGTTAGCTTCAAATCCTTGCGAAACACATGATTTAGCATCAAATCAATGCGAAGTGGAAGACTTATCTTCGAATCCATGCGAAACGAATAGTTTAGCTTCAAATACTTGTGATATACATGATTCAGCTTCAACTGCATGCGAAACAAACGAGTTAGCTTTAAATCCATGCGAAACACATGATTTAGATTAAAATCAATGCGAAGGAGAAGGCTTATCTTCGAATCCATGCGAAACAAATGGTTTACCTTCAAATACTTGTGATATACATGATTCAGCTACAACTGCATGCGAAAAAAACGAGTTAGCTTCAAATCCAAGCGAAACACATGATTTAGCTTCAAATCAATGCGAATTGGAAGGGTTATCTTCGAATCCATGCGTAGCAAATGTTTTAGCTTCAAATACTTGTGATATACATGATTTAGCTTCAACAGCATGCGAAACAAATGAGTTATATTCAAATCCAAGCGAAACACATGATTTATCTTCAAATCTATGCGAATTAGAAGGGTTATCTTGGAATTCATGCGAAACGTATGATATAGCTTCAAATACTTGTGATATACATGATTTAGCTTCAACAGCATGCGAAACAAACGAGTTAGCTTCAAAACCAAGCGAAACACATGATTTAGCCTCAAATCAATGCGAAGTAGAAGGCTTAGCTTCGAATAAATGCGAAACAAATAGTTTAGCTTCAAATACTTGTGATATATATGATTTAGCTTCAACAGCATGCGAAACAGACGAGTTAGCTTCAAATCCATGCGAGACACATGATTTAGCTTCAAATCAATGCGATACAAATGGTTTAGCTTCAAATACTTGTGATATACATGATTTAGCTTCAACAGTATGCGAAACAAACGAGTTAGCTTCAAATCCATGCGAAGCACATGATTTAGCATCAAATCAATGCGAAGTAGAAGGCTGATCTTCGAATCCATGCGTAACAAATGGTTTAGCTGCAAATACTTGTGATATACATGATTTAGCTTCAACTGCATGCGAAACAAACGAGTTAGCTTCAAATCCATGCGAAACACATGATTTAGATTAAAATCAATGCGAAGTAGAAGGCTTATCTTCGAATCCATGCGAAGCAAATGGTTTAGTTTCAAATACTTGTGATATACATGATTTAGCTTCAACTACTAGCGAAAAAAACGAGTTAGCTTCAAATCCAAGCGAAACACATGATTTAGCTTCAAATCAATGCGAATTAGAAGGGTTATCTTCGAATCCATGCGAAACAAATGATATAGCTTCAAATACTTGTGATATACATGATTTAACTTCAACAGCATCCGAAACAAACGAGTTAGATTCAAATCCATGCGAAACACATGATTTAGCTTCAAATCAATGCGAAGAAGTAGGCATATCTTCGAATCCATGCGAAACAAATGGATTAGTTCTTATACTTGTGATATACATGATTTAGCTTCAACAGCATGCGAAACAAACGAGTTAGCTTCAAATCCATGCGAAACACATGATTTAGCATCAAATCAATGCGAAGTAGAAGGCTGATCTTCGAATCCATGCGTAACAAATGGTTTAGCTGCAAATACTTGTGATATACATGATTTAGCTTCAACTGCATGCGAAACAAATGAGTTATATTCAAATCCAAGCGAAACACATGATTTATCTTGAAATCTATGCGAAGTAGAAAGCTTAGCTTCAAAACCATGGGAATCAAATGGTTTAGCTGCAAATACTTGTGATATACATGATTTAGCTTCAACTGCATGCGAAACAAACGAGTTAGCTTCAAATCCATGCGAAACACATGATTTAGATTAAAATCAATGCGAAGTAGAAGGCTTATCTTCGAATCCATGCGAAGCAAATGGTTTAGTTTCAAATACTTGTGATATACATGATTTAGCTTCAACTACTAGCGAAAAAAACGAGTTAGCTTCAAATCCAAGCGAAACACATGATTTAGCTTCAAATCAATGCGAATTAGAAGGGTTATCTTGGAATCCATGCGAAACGTATGATATAGCTTCAAATACTTGTGATATACATGATTTAGCTTCAACAGCATGCGAAACAAACGAGTTAGCTTCAAATCCTTGCGAAACACATGATTTAGATCAAAATCAATGCGAAGTAGAAGGCTTATCTTCGAATCCATGCGAAACAAATGGTTTTGCTTCAAATACTTGTGATATACATGATTTAGCTACAACTGCATGCGAAAAAAACGAGTTAGCTTCAAAACCAAGCGAAACACATGATTTAGCCTCAAATCAATGCGAAGTAGAAGGCTTAGCTTCGAATAAATGCGAAACAAATGGTTTAGCTTCAAATACTTGTGATATATATGATTTAGCTTCTACAGCATGCGAAACAAACGAGTTAGCTTCAAATCCATGCGAAACACATGATTTAGCATCAAATCAATGCGAAGTAGGAGGCTGATCATCGAATCCATGCGAAGCAAGTGGTTTAGCTTCAAATACTTGTGGTATACATGATTTAGCTTCAACAGCATGCGAAACAAATGAGTTATCTTCAAATCCAAGCGAAACACATGATTTATCTTCAAGTCAATGCGATGTAGAAAGCTTGGCTTCAAAACCATGGGAATCAAATGGTTTAGCTTCAAATACTTGTGATATGCATGATTTAGCTTCAACTACTAGCGAAACAAACGAGTTAGCTTCAAATCCATGCGAAACACATGATTTAGCTTCAAATCAATGCGAATTAGAAGGGTTATCTTGGAATCCATGCGAAACGTATGATATAGCTTCAAATACTTGTGATATACATGATTTAGCTTCAACAACTAGCGAAAAAAACGAGTTAGCTTCAAATCCAAGCGAAACACATGATTTAGCTTCAAATCAATGCGAATTAGTAGGGTTATTTTCGAATCCATGCGAAACAAATGATATAGCTTCAAATACTTGTGATATACATGATTTAACTTCAACAGCATCCGAAACAAACGAGTTAGATTCAAATCCATGCGAAACACATGATTTAGCTTCAAAACAATGCGAAGAAGTAGGCATATCTTCGAATCCATGCGAAACAAATGGATTAGCTTCTTATACTTGTGATATACATGATTTAGCTTCAACAGCATGCGAAATAAACGAGTTAGCTTCAAATCCATGCGAAACACATGATTTAGCTTCAAATCAATGCGAATTAGAAGGGTTATCTTGGAATCCATGCGAAACGTATGATATAGCTTCAAATACTTGTGGTATACATGATTTAGCTTCAACAGCATGCGAAACAAACGAGTTAGCTTCAAATCCATGCGAAACACATGATTTATCTTCAAGTCAATGCGATGTAGAAAGCTTGGCTTCAAAACCATGGGAATCAAATGGTTTAGCTTCAAATACTTGTGATATGCATGATTTAGCTTCAACTACTAGCGAAAAAAACGAGTTAGCTTCAAATCCAAGCGAAACACATGATTTAGCTTCAAATCAATGCGAATTAGAAGGGTTTTCTTCGAATCCATGCGAAACAAATGATATAGCTTCAAATACTTGTGATATACATGATTTAACTTCAACAGCATCCGAAACAAACGAGTTAGATTCAAATCCATGCGAAACACATGATTTAGCTTCAAAACAATGCGAAGAAGTAGGCATATCTTCGAATCCATGCGTAACAAATGGATTAGCTTCTTATACTTGTGATATACATGATTTAGCTTCAACAGCATGCGAAATAAACGAGTTAGCTTCAAATCCATGCGAAACACATGATTTAGCTTCAAATCAATGCGAATTAGAAGGGTTATCTTGGAATCCATGCGAAACGTATGATATAGCTTCAAATACTTGTGGTATACATGATTTAGCTTCAACAGCATGCGAAACAAACGAGTTAGCTTCAAATCCATGCGAAACACATGATTTAGCATCAAATCAATGCGAAGTAGAAGGCTGATCTTCGAATCCATGCGAAGCGAATGGTTTAGCTTCAAATACTTGTGATATATATGATTTAGCTTCAACAGCATGCGAAACAAACGAGTTAGCTTCAAATCCATGCGAAACACATGATTTAGCTTCAAATCAATGCGAATTAGAAGGGTTATCTTGGAATCCATGCGAAACGTATGATATAGCTTCAAATACTTGTGATATACATGATTTAGCTTCAACTACTAGCGAAAAAAACGAGTTAGCTTCAAATCCAAGCGAAACACATGATTTAGCTTCAAATCAATGCGAATTAGTAGGGTTATTTTCGAATCCATGCGAAACAAATGATATAGCTTCAAATACTTGTGATATACATGATTTAACTTCAACAGCATCCGAAACAAACGAGTTAGATTCAAATCCATGCGAAACACATGATTTAGCTTCAAAACAATGCGAAGAAGTAGGCATATCTTCGAATCCATGCGAAACAAATGGATTAGCTTCTTATACTTGTGATATACATGATTTAGCTTCAACAGCATGCGAAATAAACGAGTTAGCTTCAAATCCATGCGAAACACATGATTTAGCTTCAAATCAATGCGAATTAGAAGGGTTATCTTGGAATCCATGCGAAACGTATGATATAGCTTCAAATACTTGTGGTATACATGATTTAGCTTCAACAGCATGCGAAACAAACGAGTTAGCTTCAAATCCATGCGAAACACATGATTTAG
Source organism: Megalopta genalis (assembly GCF_051020955.1). Taxonomy (NCBI): domain Eukaryota; kingdom Metazoa; phylum Arthropoda; class Insecta; order Hymenoptera; family Halictidae; genus Megalopta; species Megalopta genalis. Next base: position 235,089 of record NW_027476422.1, on the reverse strand, counting down.
CATCAAATCAATGCGAAGTAGAAGTCTGATCTTCGAATCCGTGCGAAGCAAATGGTTTAGCTTCAAATACTTGTGATATACATGATTTAGCTTCAACAGCATGCGAAACAAACGAGTTAGCTTCAAAACCGAGCGAAACACATGATTTAGCCTCAAATCAATGCGAAGTAGAAGGCTGATCATCGAATCCATGCGAAGCAAGTGGTTTAGCTTCAAATACTTGTGATATACATGATTTAGCTTCAACAGCATGCGAAACAAATGAGTTATCTTCAAATCCAAGCGAAACACATGATTTATCTTCAAGTCAATGCGATGTAGAAAGCTTGGATTCAAAACCATGGGAATCAAATGGTTTAGCTTCAAATACTTGTGATATGCATGATTTAGCTGCAACTACTAGCGAAAAAAACGAGTTAGCTTCAAATCCAAGCGAAACACATGATTTAGCTTCAAATCAATGCGAATTAGAAGGGTTTTCTTCGAATCCATGCGAAACAAATGATATAGATTCAAATACTTGTGATATACATGATTTAACTTCAACAGCATCCGAAACAAACGAGTTAGATTCAAATCCATGCGAAACACATGATTTAGCTTCAAAACAATGCGAAGAAGTAGGCATATCTTCGAATCCATGCGTAACAAATGGATTAGCTTCTTATACTTGTGATATACATGATTTAGCTTCAACAGCATGCGAAATAAACGAGTTATCTTCAAATCCATGCGAAACACATGATTTAGCTTCAAATCAATGCGAATTAGAAGGGTTATCTTGGAATCCATGCGAAACGTATGATATAGCTTCAAATACTTGTGGTATACATGATTTAGCTTCAACAGCATGCGAAACAAACGAGTTAGCTTCAAATCCATGCGAAACACATGATTTAGCATCAAATCAATGCGAAGTAGAAGGCTGATCTTCGAATCCATGCGAAGCGAATGGTTTAGCTTCAAATACTTGTGATATATATGATTTAGCTTCAACAGCATGCGAAACAAACGAGTTAGCTTCAAATCCATGCGAAACACATGATTTAGCTTCAAATCAATGCGAATTAGAAGGGTTATCTTGGAATCCATGCGAAACGTATGATATAGCTTCAAGTACTTGTGATATACATGATTTAGCTTCAACTACTAGCGAAAAAAACGAGTTAGCTTCAAATCCAAGCGAAACACATGATTTAGCTTCAAATCAATGCGAATTAGTAGGGTTATTTTCGAATCCATGCGAAACAAATGATATAGCTTCAAATACTTGTGATATACATGATTTAACTTCAACAGCATCCGAAACAAACGAGTTAGATTCAAATCCATGCGAAACACATGATTTAGCTTCAAAACAATGCGAAGAAGTAGGCATATCTTCGAATCCATGCGAAACAAATGGATTAGCTTCTTATACTTGTGATATACATGATTTATCTTCAACAGCATGCGAAATAAACGAGTTAGCTTCAAATCCATGCGAAACACATGATTTAGCTTCAAATCAATGCGAATTAGAAGGGTTATCTTGGAATCCATGCGAAACGTATGATATAGCTTCAAATACTTGTGGTATACATGATTTAGCTTCAACAGCATGCGAAACAAACGAGTTAGCTTCAAATCCATGCGAAACACATGATTTAGCATCAAATCAATGCGAAGTAGAAGTCTGATCTTCGAATCCGTGCGAAGCAAATGGTTTAGCTTCAAATACTTGTGATATACATGATTTAGCTTCAACAGCATGCGAAACAAACGAGTTAGGTTCAAAACCGAGCGAAACACATGATTTAGCCTCAAATCAATGCGAAGTAGAAGGCTGATCATCGAATCCATGCGAAGCAAGTGGTTTAGCTTCAAATACTTGTGATATACATGATTTAGCTTCAACAGCATGCGAAACAAATGAGTTATCTTCAAATCCAAGCGAAACACATGATTTATCTTCAAGTCAATGCGATGTAGAAAGCTTGGATTCAAAACCATGGGAATCAAATGGTTTAGCTTCAAATACTTGTGATATGCATGATTTAGCTGCAACTACTAGCGAAAAAAACGAGTTAGCTTCAAATCCAAGCGAAACACATGAGTTAGGTTCAAATCAATGCGAATTAGAAGGGTTATCTTCGTATCCATGCGAAACAAATGATATAGCTTCAAATACTTGTGATATACATGATTTAACTTCAACAGCATCCGAAACAAACGAGTTAGATTCAAATCCATGCGAAACACAAGATTTAGCTTCAAATCAATGCGAAGAAGAAGGCATATCTTCGAATCCATGCGAAACAAATGGATTAGCTTCTTATACTTGTGATATACATGATTTAGCTTCAACAGCATGCGAAATAAACGAGTTAGCTTCAAATCCATGCGAAACACATGATTTAGCTTCAAATCAATGCGAATTAGAAGGGTTATCTTGGAATCCATGCGAAACGTATGATATAGCTTCAAATACTTGTGGTATACATGATTTAGCTTCAACAGCATGCGAAACAAACGAGTTAGCTTCAAATCCATGCGAAACACATGATTTAGCTTCAAATCAATGCGAATTAGAAGGGTTATCTTGGAATCCATGCGAAACGTATGATATAGCTTCAAATACTTGTGGTATACATGATTTAGCTTCAACAGCATGCGAAACAAACGAGTTAGCTTCAAATCCATGCGAAACACATGATTTAGCATCAAATCAATGCGAAGTAGAAGGCTGATCTTCGAATCCATGCGAAGCGAATGGTTTAGCTTCAAATACTTGTGATATATATGATTTAGCTTCAACAGCATGCGAAACAAACGAGTTAGCTTCAAATCCATGCGAAACACATGATTTAGCTTCAAATCAATGCGAATTAGAAGGGTTATCTTGGAATCCATGCGAAACGTATGATATAGCTTCAAATACTTGTGATATACATGATTTAGCTTCAACTACTAGCGAAAAAAACGAGTTAGCTTCAAATCCAAGCGAAACACATGATTTAGCTTCAAATCAATGCGAATTAGTAGGGTTATTTTCGAATCCATGCGAAACAAATGATATAGCTTCAAATACTTGTGATATACATGATTTAACTTCAACAGCATCCGAAACAAACGAGTTAGATTCAAATCCATGCGAAACACATGATTTAGCTTCAAAACAATGCGAAGAAGTAGGCATATCTTCGAATCCATGCGAAACAAATGGATTAGCTTCTTATACTTGTGATATACATGATTTAGCTTCAACAGCATGCGAAATAAACGAGTTAGCTTCAAATCCATGCGAAACACATGATTTAGCTTCAAATCAATGCGAATTAGAAGGGTTATCTTGGAATCCATGCGAAACGTATGATATAGCTTCAAATACTTGTGGTATACATGATTTAGCTTCAACAGCATGCGAAACAAACGAGTTAGCTTCAAATCCATGCGAAACACATGATTTAGCATCAAATCAATGCGAAGTAGAAGTCTGATCTTCGAATCCGTGCGAAGCAAATGGTTTAGCTTCAAATACTTGTGATATACATGATTTAGCTTCAACAGCATGCGAAACAAACGAGTTAGCTTCAAAACCGAGCGAAACACATGATTTAGCCTCAAATCAATGCGAAGTAGAAGGCTGATCATCGAATCCATGCGAAGCAAGTGGTTTAGCTTCAAATACTTGTGATATACATGATTTAGCTTCAACAGCATGCGAAACAAATGAGTTATCTTCAAATCCAAGCGAAACACATGATTTATCTTCAAGTCAATGCGATGTAGAAAGCTTGGATTCAAAACCATGGGAATCAAATGGTTTAGCTTCAAATACTTGTGATATGCATGATTTAGCTGCAACTACTAGCGAAAGAAACGAGTTAGCTTCAAATCCAAGCGAAACACATGAGTTAGGTTCAAATCAATGCGAATTAGAAGGGTTATCTTCGTATCCATGCGAAACAAATGATATAGCTTCAAATACTTGTGATATACATGATTTAACTTCAACAGCATCCGAAACAAACGAGTTAGATTCAAATCCATGCGAAACACAAGATTTAGCTTCAAATCAATGCGAAGAAGAAGGCATATCTTCGAATCCATGCGAAACAAATGGATTAGCTTCTTATACTTGTGATATACATGATTTAGCTTCAACAGCATGCGAAATAAACGAGTTAGCTTCAAATCCATGCGAAACACATGATTTAGCTTCAAATCAATGCGAATTAGAAGGGTTATCTTGGTATCCATGCGAAACGTATGATATAGCTTCAAATACTTGTGGTTTACATGATTTAGCTTCAACAGCATGCGAAACAAACGAGTTAGCTTCAAATCCATGCGAAACAGATGATTTAGCATGAAATCAATGCGAAGTAGAAGGCTGATCTTCGAATCCATGCGTAACAAATGGTTTAGCTTGAAATACTTGTGATATACATAATTTAGCTTCAACAGCATGCGAAACAAACGAGTTAGCTTCAAATCCATGCGAAACACATGATTTAGCTTCAAATCAATGCGAATTAGAAGGGTTATCTTGGAATCCATGCGAAACGTATGATATAGCTTCAAATACTTGTGATATACATGATTTAGCTTCAACAGCATGCGAAACGAACGAGTTAGCTTCAAAACCGAGCGAAACACATGATTTAGCCTCAAATCAATGCGAATTAGAAGGGTTATCTTGGAATCCATGCGAAACGTATGATATAGCTTCAAATACTTGTGGTATACATGATTTAGCTTCAACAGCATGCGAAACAAACGAGTTAGCTTCAAATCCATGCGAAACACATGATTTAGCATCAAATCAATGCGAAGTAGAAGGCTGATCTTCGAATCCATGCGAAGCGAATGGTTTAGCTTCAAATACTTGTGATATATATGATTTAGATTCAACAGCATGCGAAACAAACGAGTTAGCTTCAAAACCGAGCGAAACACATGATTTAGCCTCAAATCAATGCGAAGTAGAAGGCTGATCATCGAATCCATGCGAAGCAAGTGGTTTAGCTTCAAATACTTGTGATATACATGATTTAGCTTCAACAGCATGCGAAACAAATGAGTTATCTTCAAATCCAAGCGAAACACATGATTTATCTTCAAGTCAATGCGATGTAGAAAGCTTGGATTCAAACCATGGGAATCAAATGGTTTAGCTTCAAATACTTGTGATATGCATGATTTAGCTGCAACTACTAGCGAAAGAAACGAGTTAGCTTCAAATCCAAGCGAAACACATGAGTTAGGTTCAAATCAATGCGAATTAGAAGGGTTATCTTCGTATCCATGCGAAACAAATGATATAGCTTCAAATACTTGTGATATACATGATTTAACTTCAACAGCATCCGAAACAAACGAGTTAGATTCAAATCCATGCGAAACACAAGATTTAGCTTCAAATCAATGCGAAGAAGAAGGCATATCTTCGAATCCATGCGAAACAAATGGATTAGCTTCTTATACTTGTGATATACATGATTTAGCTTCAACAGCATGCGAAATAAACGAGTTAGCTTCAAATCCATGCGAAACACATGATTTAGCTTCAAATCAAAGCGAATTAGAAGGGTTATCTTGGAATCCATGCGAAACGTATGATATAGCTTCAAATACTTGTGGTATACATGATTTAGCTTCAACAGCATGCGAAACAAACGAGTTAGCTTCAAATCCATGCGAAACAGATGATTTAGCTTCAAATCAATGCGAATTAGAAGGGTTATCTTGGAATCCATGCGAAACGTATGATATAGCTTCAAATACTTGTGGTATACATGATTTAGCTTCAACAGCATGCGAAACAAACGAGTTAGCTTCAAATCCATGCGAAACACATGATTTAGCATCAAATCAATGCGAAGTAGAAGGCTGATCTTCGAATCCATGCGAAGCGAATGGTTTAGCTTCAAATACTTGTGATATATATGATTTAGCTTCAACAGCATGCGAAACAAACGAGTTAGCTTCAAATCCATGCGAAACACATGATTTAGCTTCAAATCAATGCGAATTAGAAGGGTTATCTTGGAATCCATGCGAAACGTATGATATAGCTTCAAATACTTGTGATATACATGATTTAGCTTCAACTACTAGCGAAAAAAACGAGTTAGCTTCAAATCCAAGCGAAACACATGATTTAGCTTCAAATCAATGCGAATTAGTAGGGTTATTTTCGAATCCATGCGAAACAAATGATATAGCTTCAAATACTTGTGATATACATGATTTAACTTCAACAGCATCCGAAACAAACGAGTTAGATTCAAATCCATGCGAAACACATGATTTAGCTTCAAAACAATGCGAAGAAGTAGGCATATCTTCGAATCCATGCGAAACAAATGGATTAGCTTCTTATACTTGTGATATACATGATTTAGCTTCAACAGCATGCGAAATAAACGAGTTAGCTTCAAATCCATGCGAAACACATGATTTAGCTTCAAATCAATGCGAATTAGAAGGGTTATCTTGGAATCCATGCGAAACGTATGATATAGCTTCAAATACTTGTGGTATACATGATTTAGCTTCAACAGCATGCGAAACAAACGAGTTAGCTTCAAATCCATGCGAAACACATGATTTAGCATCAAATCAATGCGAAGTAGAAGTCTGATCTTCGAATCCGTGCGAAGCAAATGGTTTAGCTTCAAATACTTGTGATATACATGATTTAGCTTCAACAGCATGCGAAACAAACGAGTTAGCTTCAAAACCGAGCGAAACACATGATTTAGCCTCAAATCAATGCGAAGTAGAAGGCTGATCATCGAATCCATGCGAAGCAAGTGGTTTAGCTTCAAATACTTGTGATATACATGATTTAGCTTCAACAGCATGCGAAACAAATGAGTTATCTTCAAATCCAAGCGAAACACATGATTTATCTTCAAGTCAATGCGATGTAGAAAGCTTGGATTCAAAACCATGGGAATCAAATGGTTTAGCTTCAAATACTTGTGATATGCATGATTTAGCTGCAACTACTAGCGAAAGAAACGAGTTAGCTTCAAATCCAAGCGAAACACATGAGTTAGGTTCAAATCAATGCGAATTAGAAGGGTTATCTTCGTATCCATGCGAAACAAATGATATAGCTTCAAATACTTGTGATATACATGATTTAACTTCAACAGCATCCGAAACAAACGAGTTAGATTCAAATCCATGCGAAACACAAGATTTAGCTTCAAATCAATGCGAAGAAGAAGGCATATCTTCGAATCCATGCGAAACAAATGGATTAGCTTCTTATACTTGTGATATACATGATTTAGCTTCAACAGCATGCGAAATAAACGAGTTAGCTTCAAATCCATGCGAAACACATGATTTAGCTTCAAATCAATGCGAATTAGAAGGGTTATCTTGGAATCCATGCGAAACGTATGATATAGCTTCAAATACTTGTGGTTTACATGATTTAGCTTCAACAGCATGCGAAACAAACGAGTTAGCTTCAAATCCATGCGAAACAGATGATTTAGCATGAAATCAATGCGAAGTAGAAGGCTGATCTTCGAATCCATGCGTAACAAATGGTTTAGCTTGAAATACTTGTGATATACATAATTTAGCTTCAACAGCATGCGAAACAAACGAGTTAGCTTCAAATCCATGCGAAACACATGATTTAGCTTCAAATCAATGCGAATTAGAAGGGTTATCTTGGAATCCATGCGAAACGTATGATATAGCTTCAAATACTTGTGATATACATGATTTAGCTTCAACAGCATGCGAAACGAACGAGTTAGCTTCAAAACCGAGCGAAACACATGATTTAGCCTCAAATCAATGCGAATTAGAAGGGTTATCTTGGAATCCATGCGAAACGTATGATATAGCTTCAAATACTTGTGGTATACATGATTTAGCTTCAACAGCATGCGAAACAAACGAGTTAGCTTCAAATCCATGCGAAACACATGATTTAGCATCAAATCAATGCGAAGTAGAAGGCTGATCTTCGAATCCATGCGAAGCGAATGGTTTAGCTTCAAATACTTGTGATATATATGATTTAGCTTCAACAGCATGCGAAACAAACGAGTTAGCTTCAAAACCGAGCGAAACACATGATTTAGCCTCAAATCAATGCGAAGTAGAAGGCTGATCATCGAATCCATGCGAAGCAAGTGGTTTAGCTTCAAATACTTGTGATATACATGATTTAGCTTCAACAGCATGCGAAACAAATGAGTTATCTTCAAATCCAAGCGAAACACATGATTTATCTTCAAGTCAATGCGATGTAGAAAGCTTGGATTCAAAACCATGGGAATCAAATGGTTTAGCTTCAAATACTTGTGATATGCATGATTTAGCTGCAACTACTAGCGAAAGAAACGAGTTAGCTTCAAATCCAAGCGAAACACATGAGTTAGGTTCAAATCAATGCGAATTAGAAGGGTTATCTTCGTATCCATGCGAAACAAATGATATAGCTTCAAATACTTGTGATATACATGATTTAACTTCAACAGCATCCGAAACAAACGAGTTAGATTCAAATCCATGCGAAACACAAGATTTAGCTTCAAATCAATGCGAAGAAGAAGGCATATCTTCGAATCCATGCGAAACAAATGGATTAGCTTCTTATACTTGTGATATACATGATTTAGCTTCAACAGCATGCGAAATAAACGAGTTAGCTTCAAATCCATGCGAAACACATGATTTAGCTTCAAATCAAAGCGAATTAGAAGGGTTATCTTGGAATCCATGCGAAACGTATGATATAGCTTCAAATACTTGTGGTATACATGATTTAGCTTCAACAGCATGCGAAACAAACGAGTTAGCTTCAAATCCATGCGAAACAGATGATTTAGCATGAAATCAATGCGAAGTAGAAGGCTGATCTTCGAATCCATGCGTAACAAATGGTTTAGCTTGAAATACTTGTGATATACATAATTTAGCTTCAACAGCATGCGAAACAAACGAGTTAGCTTCAAATCCATGCGAAACACATGATTTAGCTTCAAATCAATGCGAATTAGAAGGGTTATCTTGGAATCCATGCGAAACGTATGATATAGCTTCAAATACTTGTGATATACATGATTTAGCTTCAACAGCATGCGAAACGAACGAGTTAGCTTCAAAACCGAGCGAAACACATGATTTAGCCTCAAATCAATGCGAAGTAGAAAGCTTAGCTTCAAAACCATGGGAATCAAATGGTTTAGCTTCAAATACTTGTGATATACGTGATTTAGCTTCAACTGCATGCGAAACAAACGAGTTAGCTTAAAATCCATGCGGAACACATGATTTAGCTTCAAATCAATGCGAAGTAGAAGGCTGATCTTCGAATCCATGCGAAGCAAATGGTTTAGCTTCAAATACTTTTGATACATTTGAGTTAGCTTCAACAGCATGCGAAAAAACGAGTTAGCTTCAAAACCAAGCGAAACACATGATTTAGCCTCAAATCAATGCGAAGTAGATGGCTTATCTTCGAATAAATGCGAAACAAATGGTTTAGATTCAATTACTTGTGATATACATGATTTAGCTTCAACAGCATGCGAAACAAACGAGTTAGCTTCAAATCCATGCGAAACAATCGAGTTAGCTTCAAATCCATGCGAAACACATGATTTAGCTTCAAATCAATGCGAAGTAGAAAGCTTAGCTTCAAAACCATGGGAATCAAGTGGTTTAACTTCAAATACTTGTGATATACATGATTTAGCTTCAACTGCATGCGAAACAAACGAGTTAGCTTAAAATCCATGCGGAACACATGATTTATCATCAAATCAATGCGAAGTAGAAGGCTGATCTTCGAATCAATGCGAAGCAAATGGTTTAGCTGCAAATACTTGTGATTACATGATTTAGCTTCAACAGCCTGCGAAACAAACGAGTTAGCTTCAAATCCATGCGATACACATGATTTAGATTCAAATCAATGCGAATTAGAAGGGTTATCTTGGAATCCATGCGAAACGTATTTTATAGCTTCAAATACTTGTGATATACATGATTTAGCTTCAACAGCATGCGAAACAAACGAGTTAGCTTCAAATCCATGCGAAACACATGATTTAGCATCAAATCAATGCGAAGTAGAAGGCTGATCTTCGAATCAATGCGAAGCAAATGGTTTAGCTTGAAATACTTGTGATATATATGATTTAGCTTTAACAGCATGCGAAATAAACGAGTTAGCTTCAAATCCATGCGAAACGCATGATTTAGATTCAAATCAATGCGAAGTAGGAGGCTTATCTTCGATCCCATGCGATACAAATGGTTTAGCTTCAAATCCTTGTGATATACATGATTTAGCTTCAACAGCATGCGAAACAAATGAGTTATATTCAAATCCAAGCGAAACACATGATTTATCTTCAAATCTATGCGAATTAGAAGGGTTATCTTGGAATCCATGCGAAACGTATGATATAGCTTCAAATACTTGTGATATACATGATTTAGCTTCAACAGCATGCGAAACAAACGAGTTGGCTTCAAAACCGAGCGAAACACATGATTTAGCCTCAAATCAATGCGAAGTAGAAGGCTTAGCTTCGAATAAATGCGAAACAAATGGTTTAGCTTCAAATACTTGTGATATATATGATTTAGCTTCAACAGCATGCGAAATAAACGAGTTAGCTTCAAATCCATGCGAAACACATGATTTAGCTTCAAATCAATGCGAAGTAGGAGGCTTATCTTCGATCCCATGCGATACAAATGGTTTAGCTTCAAATACTTGTGATATACATGATTTAGCTTCAACAGCATGCGAAACAAACGAGTTAGCTTCAGATCCATGCGAAACACATGATTTAGCATCTAATCAATGCGATGTAGAAGGCTGATCTTCGAATCCATGCGTAACAAATGGTTTAGCTTCAAATACTTGTGATATACATGATTTAGCTTCAACAGCATGCGAAACAAACGAGTTAGCTTCAAATCCATGCGAAACACATGATTTAGCTTCAAATCAATGCGAATTAGACGGGTTATCTTGGAATCCATGCGAAGCAAATGGTTTAGCTTCAAATACTTGTGATATACATGATTTAGCTTCAACAGCATGCGAAACAAATGAGTTATCTTCAAATCCAAGCGAAACACATGATTTATCTTCAAGTCAATGCGATGTAGAAAGCTTGGCTTCAAAACCATGGGAATCAAATGGTTTAGCTTCAAATACTTGTGATATGCATGATTTAGCTTCAACTACTAGCGAAAAAAACGAGTTAGCTTCAAATCCAAGCGAAACACATGATTTAGCTTCAAATCAATGCGAAGAAGTAGCCATATCTTCGAATCCATGCGAAACAAATGGATTAGCTTCTTATACTTGTGATATACATGATTTAGCTTCAACAGCATGCGAAATAAACGAGATAGCTTCAAATCCATGCGAAACACATGATTTAGCTTCAAATCAATGCGAATTAGAAGGGTTATCTTGGAATCCATGCGAAACGCATGATATAGCTTCAAATACTTGTGGTATACATGATTTAGTTTCAACAGCATGCGAAACAAACGAGTTAGCTTCAAATCCATGCGAAACACATGATTTATCATCAAATCAATGCGAAGTAGAAGGCTGATCTTCGAATCCATGCGAAGCAAATGGTTTAGCTTCAAATACTTGTGATATACATGATTTAGCTTCAACAGCATGCGAAACAAATGAGTTATATTCAAATCCAAGCGAAACACATGAATTATCTTCAAATCAATGCGAAGTAGAAGGCTGATCTTCGAATCCATGCGTAACACATGGTTTAGCTTCAAATACTTGTGATATACATGATTTAGCTTCAACAGCATGCGAAACAAACGAGTTAGCTTCAAATCCATGCGAAACACATGATTTAGCTTCAAATCAATGCGAAGAAGAAGGCATATCTTCGAATCCATGCGAAACAAATGGATTAGCTTCTTATACTTGTGATATACATGATTTAGCTTCAACAGCATGCGAAATAAACGAGTTAGCTTCAAATCCATGCGAAACACATGATTTAGCTTCAAATCAATGCGAATTAGAAGGGTTATCTTGGAATCCATGCGAAACGTATGATATAGCTTCAAATACTTGTGGTATACATGATTTAGCTTCAACAGCATGCGAAACAAACGAGTTAGCTTCAAATCCATGCGAAACACATGATTTAGCTTCAAATCAATGCGAATTAGAAGGGTTATCTTGGAATCCATGCGAAACGTATGATATAGCTTCAAATACTTGTGGTATACATGATTTAGCTTCAACAGCATGCGAAACAAACGAGTTAGCTTCAAATCCATGCGAAACACATGATTTAGCATCAAATCAATGCGAAGTAGAAGGCTGATCTTCGAATCCATGCGAAGCGAATGGTTTAGCTTCAAATACTTGTGATATATGTGATTTAGCTTCAACAGCATGCGAAACAAACGAGTTAGCTTCAAATCCATGCGAAACACATGATTTAGCTTCAAATCAATGCGAATTAGAAGGGTTATCTTGGAATCCATGCGAAACGTATGATATAGCTTCAAATACTTGTGATATACATGATTTAGCTTCAACTACTAGCGAAAAAAACGAGTTAGCTTCAAATCCAAGCGAAACACATGATTTAGCTTCAAATCAATGCGAATTAGTAGGGTTATTTTCGAATCCATGCGAAACAAATGATATAGCTTCAAATACTTGTGATATACATGATTTAACTTCAACAGCATCCGAAACAAACGAGTTAGATTCAAATCCATGCGAAACACATGATTTAGCTTCAAAACAATGCGAAGAAGTAGGCATATCTTCGAATCCATGCGAAACAAATGGATTAGCTTCTTATACTTGTGATATACATGATTTAGCTTCAACAGCATGCGAAATAAACGAGTTAGCTTCAAATCCATGCGAAACACATGATTTAGCTTCAAATCAATGCGAATTAGAAGGGTTATCTTGGAATCCATGCGAAACGTATGATATAGCTTCAAATACTTGTGGTATACATGATTTAGCTTCAACAGCATGCGAAACAAACGAGTTAGCTTCAAATCCATGCGAAACACATGATTTAGCATCAAATCAATGCGAAGTAGAAGTCTGATCTTCGAATCCGTGCGAAGCAAATGGTTTAGCTTCAAATACTTGTGATATACATGATTTAGCTTCAACAGCATGCGAAACAAACGAGTTAGCTTCAAAACCGAGCGAAACACATGATTTAGCCTCAAATCAATGCGAAGTAGAAGGCTGATCATCGAATCCATGCGAAGCAAGTGGTTTAGCTTCAAATACTTGTGATATACATGATTTAGCTTCAACAGCATGCGAAACAAATGAGTTATCTTCAAATCCAAGCGAAACACATGATTTATCTTCAAGTCAATGCGATGTAGAAAGCTTGGATTCAAAACCATGGGAATCAAATGGTTTAGCTTCAAATACTTGTGATATGCATGATTTAGCTGCAACTACTAGCGAAAGAAACGAGTTAGCTTCAAATCCAAGCGAAACACATGAGTTAGGTTCAAATCAATGCGAATTAGAAGGGTTATCTTCGTATCCATGCGAAACAAATGATATAGCTTCAAATACTTGTGATATACATGATTTAACTTCAACAGCATCCGAAACAAACGAGTTAGATTCAAATCCATGCGAAACACAAGATTTAGCTTCAAATCAATGCGAAGAAGAAGGCATATCTTCGAATCCATGCGAAACAAATGGATTAGCTTCTTATACTTGTGATATACATGATTTAGCTTCAACAGCATGCGAAATAAACGAGTTAGCTTCAAATCCATGCGAAACACATGATTTAGCTTCAAATCAATGCGAATTAGAAGGGTTATCTTGGAATCCATGCGAAACGTATGATATAGCTTCAAATACTTGTGGTTTACATGATTTAGCTTCAACAGCATGCGAAACAAACGAGTTAGCTTCAAATCCATGCGAAACAGATGATTTAGCATGAAATCAATGCGAAGTAGAAGGCTGATCTTCGAATCCATGCGTAACAAATGGTTTAGCTTGAAATACTTGTGATATACATAATTTAGCTTCAACAGCATGCGAAACAAACGAGTTAGCTTCAAATCCATGCGAAACACATGATTTAGCTTCAAATCAATGCGAATTAGAAGGGTTATCTTGGAATCCATGCGAAACGTATGATATAGCTTCAAATACTTGTGATATACATGATTTAGCTTCAACAGCATGCGAAACGAACGAGTTAGCTTCAAAACCGAGCGAAACACATGATTTAGCCTCAAATCAATGCGAATTAGAAGGGTTATCTTGGAATCCATGCGAAACGTATGATATAGCTTCAAATACTTGTGGTATACATGATTTAGCTTCAACAGCATGCGAAACAAACGAGTTAGCTTCAAATCCATGCGAAACACATGATTTAGCATCAAATCAATGCGAAGTAGAAGGCTGATCTTCGAATCCATGCGAAGCGAATGGTTTAGCTTCAAATACTTGTGATATATATGATTTAGCTTCAACAGCATGCGAAACAAACGAGTTAGCTTAAAAACCGAGCGAAACACATGATTTAGCCTCAAATCAATGCGAAGTAGAAGGCTGATCATCGAATCCATGCGAAGCAAGTGGTTTAGCTTCAAATACTTGTGATATACATGATTTAGCTTCAACAGCATGCGAAACAAATGAGTTATCTTCAAATCCAAGCGAAACACATGATTTATCTTCAAGTCAATGCGATGTAGAAAGCTTGGATTCAAAACCATGGGAATCAAATGGTTTAGCTTCAAATACTTGTGATATGCATGATTTAGCTGCAACTACTAGCGAAAGAAACGAGTTAGCTTCAAATCCAAGCGAAACACATGAGTTAGGTTCAAATCAATGCGAATTAGAAGGGTTATCTTCGTATCCATGCGAAACAAATGATATAGCTTCAAATACTTGTGATATACATGATTTAACTTCAACAGCATCCGAAACAAACGAGTTAGATTCAAATCCATGCGAAACACAAGATTTAGCTTCAAATCAATGCGAAGAAGAAGGCATATCTTCGAATCCATGCGAAACAAATGGATTAGCTTCTTATACTTGTGATATACATGATTTAGCTTCAACAGCATGCGAAATAAACGAGTTAGCTTCAAATCCATGCGAAACACATGATTTAGCTTCAAATCAAAGCGAATTAGAAGGGTTATCTTGGAATCCATGCGAAACGTATGATATAGCTTCAAATACTTGTGGTATACATGATTTAGCTTCAACAGCATGCGAAACAAACGAGTTAGCTTCAAATCCATGCGAAACAGATGATTTAGCATGAAATCAATGCGAAGTAGAAGGCTGATCTTCGAATCCATGCGTAACAAATGGTTTAGCTTGAAATACTTGTGATATACATAATTTAGCTTCAACAGCATGCGAAACAAACGAGTTAGCTTCAAATCCATGCGAAACACATGATTTAGCTTCAAATCAATGCGAATTAGAAGGGTTATCTTGGAATCCATGCGAAACGTATGATATAGCTTCAAATACTTGTGATATACATGATTTAGCTTCAACAGCATGCGAAACGAACGAGTTAGCTTCAAAACCGAGCGAAACACATGATTTAGCCTCAAATCAATGCGAAGTAGAAAGCTTAGCTTCAAAACCATGGGAATCAAATGGTTTAGCTTCAAATACTTGTGATATACGTGATTTAGCTTCAACTGCATGCGAAACAAACGAGTTAGCTTAAAATCCATGCGGAACACATGATTTAGCTTCAAATCAATGCGAAGTAGAAGGCTGATCTTCGAATCCATGCGAAGCAAATGGTTTAGCTTCAAATACTTTTGATACATTTGAGTTAGCTTCAACAGCATGCGAAAAAACGAGTTAGCTTCAAAACCAAGCGAAACACATGATTTAGCCTCAAATCAATGCGAAGTAGATGGCTTATCTTCGAATAAATGCGAAACAAATGGTTTAGATTCAATTACTTGTGATATACATGATTTAGCTTCAACAGCATGCGAAACAAACGAGTTAGCTTCAAATCCATGCGAAACAATCGAGTTAGCT
The DNA here is from genome assembly GCF_051020955.1 of Megalopta genalis. Classification (NCBI taxonomy): domain Eukaryota; kingdom Metazoa; phylum Arthropoda; class Insecta; order Hymenoptera; family Halictidae; genus Megalopta; species Megalopta genalis. Next base: position 219,011 of record NW_027476422.1, on the reverse strand, counting down.
TCAAATCCATGCGAAACACATGATTTAGCTTCAAATCAATGCGAAGTAGAAAGCTTAGCTTCAAAACCATGGGAATCAAGTGGTTTAACTTCAAATACTTGTGATATACATGATTTAGCTTCAACTGCATGCGAAACAAACGAGTTAGCTTAAAATCCATGCGGAACACATGATTTAGCTTCAAATAAATGCGAAGTAGATGGCTGATCTTCGAATCCATGCGAAGCAAATGGTTTAGCTGCAAATACTTGTGATTACATGATTTAGCTTCAACAGCCTGCGAAACAAACGAGTTAGCTTCAAATCCATGCGATACACATGATTTAGATTCAAATCAATGCGAATTAGAAGGGTTATCTTGGAATCCATGCGAAACGTATTTTATAGCTTCAAATACTTGTGATATACATGATTTAGCTTCAACAGCATGCGAAACAAACGAGTTAGCTTCAAATCCATGCGAAACACATGATTTAGCATCAAATCAATGCGAAGTAGAAGGCTGATCTTCGAATCAATGCGAAGCAAATGGTTTAGCTTGAAATACTTGTGATATATATGATTTAGCTTTAACAGCATGCGAAATAAACGAGTTAGCTTCAAATCCATGCGAAACGCATGATTTAGATTCAAATCAATGCGAAGTAGGAGGCTTATCTTCGATCCCATGCGATACAAATGGTTTAGCTTCAAATCCTTGTGATATACATGATTTAGCTTCAACAGCATGCGAAACAAATGAGTTATATTCAAATCCAAGCGAAACACATGATTTATCTTCAAATCTATGCGAATTAGAAGGGTTATCTTGGAATCCATGCGAAACGTATGATATAGCTTCAAATACTTGTGATATACATGATTTAGCTTCAACAGCATGCGAAACAAACGAGTTGGCTTCAAAACCGAGCGAAACACATGATTTAGCCTCAAATCAATGCGAAGTAGAAGGCTTAGCTTCGAATAAATGCGAAACAAATGGTTTAGCTTCAAATACTTGTGATATATATGATTTAGCTTCAACAGCATGCGAAATAAACGAGTTAGCTTCAAATCCATGCGAAACACATGATTTAGCTTCAAATCAATGCGAAGTAGGAGGCTTATCTTCGATCCCATGCGATACAAATGGTTTAGCTTCAAATACTTGTGATATACATGATTTAGCTTCAACAGCATGCGAAACAAACGAGTTAGCTTCAGATCCATGGGAAACACATGATTTAGCATCAAATCAATGCGATGTAGAAGGCTGATCTTCGAATCCATGCGTAACAAATGGTTTAGCTTCAAATACTTGTGATATACATGATTTAGCTTCAACAGCATGCGAAACAAACGAGTTTGCTTCAAATCCATGCGAAACACATGATTTAGCTTCAAATCAATGCGAATTAGACGGGTTATCTTGGAATCCATGCGAAGCAAATGGTTTAGCTTCAAATACTTGTGATATACATGATTTAGCTTCAACAGCATGCGAAACAAATGAGTTATCTTCAAATCCAAGCGAAACACATGATTTATCTTCAAGTCAATGCGATGTAGAAAGCTTGGCTTCAAAACCATGGGAATCAAATGGTTTAGCTTCAAATACTTGTGATATGCATGATTTAGCTTCACCTACTAGCGAAAAAAACGAGTTAGCTTCAAATCCAAGCGAAACACATGATTTAGCTTCAAATCAATGCGAAGAAGTAGCCATATCTTCGAATCCATGCGAAACAAATGGATTAGCTTCTTATACTTGTGATATACATGATTTAGCTTCAACAGCATGCGAAATAAACGAGATAGCTTCAAATCCATGCGAAACACATGATTTAGCTTCAAATCAATGCGAATTAGAAGGGTTATCTTGGAATCCATGCGAAACGCATGATATAGCTTCAAATACTTGTGGTATACATGATTTAGTTTCAACAGCATGCGAAACAAACGAGTTAGCTTCAAATCCATGCGAAACACATGATTTATCATCAAATCAATGCGAAGTAGAAGGCTGATCTTCGAATCCATGCGAAGCAAATGGTTTAGCTTCAAATACTTGTGATATACATGATTTAGCTTCAACAGCATGCGAAACAAATGAGTTATATTCAAATCCAAGCGAAACACATGAATTATCTTCAAATCAATGCGAAGTAGAAGGCTGATCTTCGAATCCATGCGTAACACATGGTTTAGCTTCAAATACTTGTGATATACATGATTTAGCTTCAACAGCATGCGAAACAAACGAGTTAGCTTCAAATCCATGCGAAACACATGATTTAGCTTCAAATCAATGCGAAGAAGTAGGCATATATTCGAATCCATGCAAAACAAATGGATTAGCTTCTTATACTTGTGATATACATGATTTAGCTTCAACAGCATGCGAAATAAACGAGTTAGCTTCAAATCCTTGCGAAACACATGACTTAGCTTCAAATCAATGCGAATGAGAAGGGTTATCTTGGAATCCATGCGAAACGCATGATATAGCTTCAAATACTTGTGGTATACATGATTTAGCTTCAACAGCATGCGAAACAAACGAGTTAGCTTCAAATCCATGCGAAACACATGATTTATCATCAAATCAATGCGAAGTAGAAGGCTGATCTTCGAATCCATGCGAAGCAAATGGTTTAGCTTCAAATACTTGTGATATACATGATTTAGCTTCAACAGCATGCGAAACAAATGAGTTATATTCAAATCCAAGTGAAACACATGAATTATCTTCAAATCTATGCGAATTAGAAGGGTTATCTTGGAATCCATGCGAAACGTATGATATAGCTTCAAATACTTGTGATATACATGATTTAGCTTCAACAGCATGCGAAACAAATGAGTTATCTTCAAATCCAAGCGAAACACATGATTTATCTTCAAGTCAATGCGATGTAGAAAGCTTGGATTCAAAACCATGGGAATCAAATGGTTTAGCTTCAAATACTTGTGATATGCATGATTTAGCTGCAACTACTAGCGAAAAAAACGAGTTAGCTTCAAATCCAAGCGAAACACATGAGTTAGGTTCAAATCAATGCGAATTAGAAGGGTTATCTTCGTATCCATGCGAAACAAATGATATAGCTTCAAATACTTGTGATATACATGATTTAACTTCAACAGCATCCGAAACAAACGAGTTAGATTCAAATCCATGCGAAACACAAGATTTAGCTTCAAATCAATGCGAAGAAGAAGGCATATCTTCGAATCCATGCGAAACAAATGGATTAGCTTCTTATACTTGTGATATACATGATTTAGCTTCAACAGCATGCGAAATAAACGAGTTAGCTTCAAATCCATGCGAAACACATGATTTAGCTTCAAATCAATGCGAATTAGAAGGGTTATCTTGGAATCCATGCGAAACGTATGATATAGCTTCAAATACTTGTGGTATACATGATTTAGCTTCAACAGCATGCGAAACAAACGAGTTAGCTTCAAATCCATGCGAAACACATGATTTAGCATGAAATCAATGCGAAGTAGAAGGCTGATCTTCGAATCCATGCGTAACAAATGGTTTAGCTTGAAATACTTGTGATATACATAATTTAGCTTCAACAGCATGCGAAACAAACGAGTTAGCTTCAAATCCATGCGAAACACATGATTTAGCTTCAAATCAATGCGAATTAGAAGGGTTATCTTGGAATCCATGCGAAACGTATGATATAGCTTCAAATACTTGTGATATACATGATTTAGCTTCAACAGCATGCGAAACAAACGAGTTAGCTTCAAAACCGAGCGAAACACATGATTTAGCCTCAAATCAATGCGAAGTAGAAAGCTTAGCTTCAAAACCATGGGAATCAAATGGTTTAGCTTCAAATACTTGTGATATACGTGATTTAGCTTCAACTGCATGCGAAACAAACGAGTTAGCTTAAAATCCATGCGGAACACATGATTTAGCTTCAAATCAATGCGAAGTAGAAGGCTGATCTTCGAATCCATGCGAAGCAAATGGTTTAGCTTCAAATACTTTTGATACATTTGAGTTAGCTTCAACAGCATGCGAAAAAACGAGTTAGCTTCAAAACCAAGCGAAACACATGATTTAGCCTCAAATCAATGCGAAGTAGATGGCTTATCTTCGAATAAATGCGAAACAAATGGTTTAGATTCAATTACTTGTGATATACATGATTTAGCTTCAACAGCATGCGAAACAAACGAGTTAGCTTCAAATCCATGCGAAACAATCGAGTTAGCTTCAAATCCATGCGAAACACATGATTTAGCTTCAAATCAATGCGAAGTAGAAAGCTTAGCTTCAAAACCATGGGAATCAAGTGGTTTAACTTCAAATACTTGTGATATACATGATTTAGCTTCAACTGCATGCGAAACAAACGAGTCAGCTTAAAATCCATGCGGAACACATGATTTAGCTTCAAATAAATGCGAAGTAGATGGCTGATCTTCGAATCCATGCGAAGCAAATGGTTTAGCTGCAAATACTTGTGATTACATGATTTAGCTTCAACAGCCTGCGAAACAAACGAGTTAGCTTCAAATCCATGCGATACACATGATTTAGATTCAAATCAATGCGAATTAGAAGGGTTATCTTGGAATCCATGCGAAACGTATTTTATAGCTTCAAATACTTGTGATATACATGATTTAGCTTCAACAGCATGCGAAACAAACGAGTTAGCTTCAAATCCATGCGAAACACATGATTTAGCATCAAATCAATGCGAAGTAGAAGGCTGATCTTCGAATCAATGCGAAGCAAATGGTTTAGCTTGAAATACTTGTGATATATATGATTTAGCTTTAACAGCATGCGAAATAAACGAGTTAGCTTCAAATCCATGCGAAACGCATGATTTAGATTCAAATCAATGCGAAGTAGGAGGCTTATCTTCGATCCCATGCGATACAAATGGTTTAGCTTCAAATCCTTGTGATATACATGATTTAGCTTCAACAGCATGCGAAACAAATGAGTTATATTCAAATCCAAGCGAAACACATGATTTATCTTCAAATCTTTGCGAATTAGAAGGGTTATCTTGGAATCCATGCGAAACGTATGATATAGCTTCAAATACTTGTGATATACATGATTTAGCTTCAACAGCATGCGAAACAAACGAGATGGCTTCAAAACCGAGCGAAACCCATGATTTAGCATCAAATCAATGCGAAGTAGAAGGCTGATCTTCGAATCCATGCGTAACAAATGGTTTAGCTGCAAATACTTGTGATATACATGATTTAGCTTCAACTGCATGCGAAACAAACGAGTTATATTCAAATCCAAGCGAAACACATGATTTATCTTGAAATCTATGCGAAGTAGAAAGCTTAGCTTCAAAACCATGGGAATCAAATGGTTTAGCTTCAAATACTTGTGATATACATGATTTAGCTTCAACTGCATGCGAAACAAACGAGTTAGCTTAAAAGCCATGCGGAACACATGATTTAGCTTCAAATCAATGCGAAGTAGAAGCCTGATCTTCGAATCCATGCGAAGCAAATGGTTTAGCTTCAAATACTTTTGATACACTTGAGTTAGCTTCAACAGCATGCAAAACAAACGAGTTAGCTTCAAATCCTTGCGAAACACATGATTTTGCATCAAATCAATGCGAAGTGGAAGACTTATCTTCGAATCCATGCGAAACGAATAGTTTAGCTTCAAATACTTGTGATATACATGATTCAGCTTCAACTGCATGCGAAACAAACGAGTTAGCTTTAAATCCATGCGAAACACATGATTTAGATCAAAATCAATGCGAAGTAGAAGGCTTATCTTCGAATCCATGCGAAACAAATGGTTTTGCTTCAAATACTTGTGATATACATGATTTAGCTACAACTGCATGCGAAAAAAACGAGTTAGCTTCAAAACCAAGCGAAACACATGATTTAGCCTCAAATCAATGCGAAGTAGAAGGCTTAGCTTCGAATAAATGCGAAACAAATGGTTTAGCTTCAAATACTTGTGATATATATGATTTAGCTTCTACAGCATGCGAAACAAACGAGTTAGCTTCAAATCCATGCGAAACACATGATTTAGCATCAAATCAATGCGAAGTAGGAGGCTGATCATCGAATCCATGCGAAGCAAGTGGTTTAGCTTCAAATACTTGTGATATACATGATTTAGCTTCAACAGCATGCGAAACAAATGAGTTATCTTCAAATCCAAGCGAAACACATGATTTATCTTCAAGTCAATGCGATGTAGAAAGCTTGGCTTCAAAACCATGGGAATCAAATGGTTTAGCTTCAAATACTTGTGATATGCATGATTTAGCTTCAACTACTAGCGAAAAAAACGAGTTAGCTTCAAATCCAAGCGAAACACATGATTTAGCTTCAAATCAATGCGAATTAGAAGGGTTTTCTTCGAATCAATGCGAAACAAATGATATAGCTTCAAATACTTGTGATATACATGATTCAACTTCAACAGCATCCGAAACAAACGAGTTAGATTCAAATCCATGCGAAACACATGATTTAGCTTCAAAACAATGCGAAGAAGTAGGCATATCTTCGAATCCATGCGTAACAAATGGATTAGCTTCTTATACTTGTGATATACATGATTTAGCTTCAACAGCATGCGAAATAAACGAGTTAGCTTCAAATCCATGCGAAACACATGATTTAGCTTCAAATCAATGCGAATTAGAAGGGTTATCTTGGAATCCATGCGAAACGTATGATATAGCTTCAAATACTTGTGGTATACATGATTTAGCTTCAACAGCATGCGAAACAAACGAGTTAGCTTCAAATCCATGCGAAACACATGATTTAGCATCAAATCAATGCGAAGTAGAAGGCTGATCTTCGAATCCATGCGTAACAAATGGTTTAGCTGCAAATACTTGTGATATACATGATTTAGCTTCAACTGCATGCGAAACAAACGAGTTATATTCAAATCCAAGCGAAACACATGATTTATCTTGAAATCTATGCGAAGTAGAAAGCTTAGCTTCAAAACCATGGGAATCAAATGGTTTAGCTTCAAATACTTGTGATATACATGATTTAGCTTCAACTGCATGCGAAACAAACGAGTTAGCTTAAAAGCCATGCGGAACACATGATTTAGCTTCAAATCAATGCGAAGTAGAAGCCTGATCTTCGAATCCATGCGAAGCAAATGGTTTAGCTTCAAATACTTTTGATACACTTGAGTTAGCTTCAACAGCATGCGAAACAAACGAGTTAGCTTCAAATCCTTGCGAAACACATGATTTTGCATCAAATCAATGCGAAGTGGAAGACTTATCTTCGAATCCATGCGAAACGAATAGTTTAGCTTCAAATACTTGTGATATACATGATTCAGCTTCAACTGCATGCGAAACAAACGAGTTAGCTTTAAATCCATGCGAAACACATGATTTAGATCAAAATCAATGCGAAGTAGAAGGCTTATCTTCGAATCCATGCGAAACAAATGGTTTTGCTTCCAATACTTGTGATATACATGATTTAGCTACAACTGCATGCGAAAAAAACGAGTTAGCTTCAAAACCAAGCGAAACACATGATTTAGCCTCAAATCAATGCGAAGTAGAAGGCTTAGCTTCGAATAAATGCGAAACAAATGGTTTAGCTTCAAATACTTGTGATATATATGATTTAGCTTCTACAGCATGCGAAACAAACGAGTTAGCTTCAAATCCATGCGAAACACATGATTTAGCATCAAATCAATGCGAAGTAGGAGGCTGATCATCGAATCCATGCGAAGCAAGTGGTTTAGCTTCAAATACTTGTGATATACATGATTTAGCTTCAACAGCATGCGAAACAAATGAGTTATCTTCAAATCCAAGCGAAACACATGATTTATCTTCAAGTCAATGCGATGTAGAAAGCTTGGCTTCAAAACCATGGGAATCAAATGGTTTAGCTTCAAATACTTGTGATATGCATGATTTAGCTTCAACTACTAGCGAAAAAAACGAGTTAGCTTCAAATCCAAGCGAAACACATGATTTAGCTTCAAATCAATGCGAATTAGAAGGGTTTTCTTCGAATCCATGCGAAACAAATGATATAGCTTCAAATACTTGTGATATACATGATTTAACTTCAACAGCATCCGAAACAAACGAGTTAGATTCAAATCCATGCGAAACACATGATTTAGCTTCAAAACAATGCGAAGAAGTAGGCATATCTTCGAATCCATGCGTAACAAATGGATTAGCTTCTTATACTTGTGATATACATGATTTAGCTTCAACAGCATGCGAAATAAACGAGTTAGCTTCAAATCCATGCGAAACACATGATTTAGCTTCAAATCAATGCGAATTAGAAGGGTTATCTTGGAATCCATGCGAAACGTATGATATAGCTTCAAATACTTGTGGTATACATGATGTAGCTTCAACAGCATGCGAAACAAACGAGTTAGCTTCAAATCCATGCGAAACACATGATTTAGCATCAAATCAATGCGAAGTAGAAGGCTGATCTTCGAATCCATGCGAAGCGAATGGTTTAGCTTCAAATACTTGTGATATATATGATTTAGCTTCAACAGCATGCGAAACAAACGAGTTAGCTTCAAATCCATGCGAAACACATGATTTAGCTTCAAATCAATGCGAATTAGAAGGGTTATCTTGGAATCCATGCGAAACGTATGATATAGCTTCAAATACTTGTGATATACATGATTTAGCTTCAACTACTAGCGAAAAAAACGAGTTAGCTTCAAATCCAAGCGAAACACATGATTTAGCTTCAAATCAATGCGAATTAGTAGGGTTATCTTCGAATCCATGCGAAACAAATGATATAGCTTCAAATACTTGTGATATACATGATTTAACTTCAACAGCATCCGAAACAAACGAGTTAGATTCAAATCCATGCGAAACACATGATTTAGCTTCAAAACAATGCGAAGAAGTAGGCATATCTTCGAATCCATGCGAAACAAATGGATTAGCTTCTTATACTTGTGATATACATGATTTAGCTTCAGCAGCATGCGAAATAAACGAGTTAGCTTCAAATCCATGCGAAACACATGATTTAGCTTCAAATCAATGCGAATTAAAAGGGTTATCTTGGAATCCATGCGAAACGTATGATATAGCTTCAAATACTTGTGGTATACATGATTTAGCTTCAACAGCATGCGAAACAAACGAGTTAGCTTCAAATCCATGCGAAACACATGATTTAGCATCAAATCAATGCGAAGTAGAAGTCTGATCTTCGAATCCGTGCGAAGCAAATGGTTTAGCTTCAAATACTTGTGATATACATGATTTAGCTTCAACAGCATGCGAAACAAACGAGTTAGCTTCAAAACCGAGCGAAACACATGATTTAGCCTCAAATCAATGCGAAGTAGAAGGCTTAGCTTCGAATAAATGCGAAACAAATGGTTTAGCTTCAAATACTTGTGAAATATATGATTTAGCTTCAACAGCATGCGAAACAAATGAGTTATCTTCAAATCCAAGCGAAACACATGATTTATCTTCAAGTCAATGCGATGTAGAAAGCTTGGCTTCAAAACCATGGGAATCAAATGGTTTAGCTTCAAATACTTGTGATATGCATGATTTAGCTTCAACTACTAGCGAAAAAAACGAGTTAGCTTCAAATCCAAGCGAAACACATGATTTAGCTTCAAATCAATGCGAATTAGAAGGGTTTTCTTCGAATCCATGCGAAACAAATGATATAGCTTCAAATACTTGTGATATACATGATTTAACTTCAACAGCATCCGAAACAAACGAGTTAGATTCAAATCCATGCGAAACACATGATTTAGCTTCAAAACAATGCGAAGAAGTAGGCATATCTTCGAATCCATGCGTAACAAATGGATTAGCTTCTTATACTTGTGATATACATGATTTAGCTTCAACAGCATGCGAAATAAACGAGTTAGCTTCAAATCCATGCGAAACACATGATTTAGCTTCAAATCAATGCGAATTAGAAGGGTTATCTTGGAATCCATGCGAAACGTATGATATAGCTTCAAATACTTGTGGTATACATGATTTAGCTTCAACAGCATGCGAAACAAACGAGTTAGCTTCAAATCCATGCGAAACACATGATTTAGCATCAAATCAATGCGAAGTAGAAGGCTGATCTTCGAATCCATGCGAAGCGAATGGTTTAGCTTCAAATACTTGTGATATATATGATTTAGCTTCAACAGCATGCGAAACAAACGAGTTAGCTTCAAATCCATGCGAAACACATGATTTAGCTTCAAATCAATGCGAATTAGAAGGGTTATCTTGGAATCCATGCGAAACGTATGATATAGCTTCAAATACTTGTGATATACATGATTTAGCTTCAACTACTAGCGAAAAAAACGAGTTAGCTTCAAATCCAAGCGAAACACATGATTTAGCTTCAAATCAATGCGAATTAGTAGGGTTATCTTCGAATCCATGCGAAACAAATGATATAGCTTCAAATACTTGTGATATACATGATTTAACTTCAACAGCATCCGAAACAAACGAGTTAGATTCAAATCCATGCGAAACACATGATTTAGCTTCAAAACAATGCGAAGAAGTAGGCATATCTTCGAATCCATGCGAAACAAATGGATTAGCTTCTTATACTTGTGATATACATGATTTAGCTTCAACAGCATGCGAAATAAACGAGTTAGCTTCAAATCCATGCGAAACACATGATTTAGCTTCAAATCAATGCGAATTAGAAGGGTTATCTTGGAATCCATGCGAAACGTATGATATAGCTTCAAATACTTGTGGTATACATGATTTAGCTTCAACAGCATGCGAAACAAACGAGTTAGCTTCAAATCCATGCGAAACACATGATTTAGCATCAAATCAATGCGAAGTAGAAGTCTGATCTTCGAATCCGTGCGAAGCAAATGGTTTAGCTTCAAATACTTGTGATATACATGATTTAGCTTCAACAGCATGCGAAACAAACGAGTTAGCTTCAAAACCGAGCGAAACACATGATTTAGCCTCAAATCAATGCGAAGTAGAAGGCTGATCATCGAATCCATGCGAAGCAAGTGGTTTAGCTTCAAATACTTGTGATATACATGATTTAGCTTCAACAGCATGCGAAATAAACGAGTTAGCTTCAAATCCATGCGAAACACATGATTTAGTTTCAAATCAATGCGAATTAGAAGGGTTATCTTGGAATCCATGCGAAACGTATGATATAGCTTCAAATACTTGTGGTATACATGATTTAGCTTCAACAGCATGCGAAACAAACGAGTTAGCTTTAAATCCATGCGAAACACATGATTTAGCATGAAATCAATGCGAAGTAGAAGGCTGATCTTCGAATCCATGCGTAACAAATGGTTTAGCTTGAAATACTTGTGATATACATAATTTAGCTTCAACAGCATGCGAAACAAACGAGTTAGCTTCAAATCCATGCGAAACACATGATTTAGCTTCAAATCAATGCGAATTAGAAGGGTTATCTTGGAATCCATGCGAAACGTATGATATAGCTTCAAATACTTGTGATATACATGATTTAGCTTCAACAGCATGCGAAACGAACGAGTTAGCTTCAAAACCGAGCGAAACACATGATTTAGCCTCAAATCAATGCGAAGTAGAAAGCTTAGCTTCAAAACCATGGGAATCAAATGGTTTAGCTTCAAATACTTGTGATATACGTGATTTAGCTTCAACTGCATGCGAAACAAACGAGTTAGCTTAAAATCCATGCGGAACACATGATTTAGCTTCAAATCAATGCGAAGTAGAAGGCTGATCTTCGAATCCATGCGAAGCAAATGGTTTAGCTTCAAATACTTTTGATACATTTAAGTTAGCTTCAACAGCATGCGAAAAAACGAGTTAGCTTCAAAACCAAGCGAAACACATGATTTAGCCTCAAATCAATGCGAAGTAGATGGCTTATCTTCGAATAAATGCGAAACAAATGGTTTAGATTCAATTACTTGTGATATACATGATTTAGCTTCAACAGCATGCGAAACAAACGAGTTAGCTTCAAATCCATGCGAAACAATCGAGTTAGCTTCAAATCCATGCGAAACACATGATTTAGCTTCAAATCAATGCGAAGTAGAAAGCTTAGCTTCAAAACCATGGGAATCAAGTGGTTTAACTTCAAATACTTGTGATATACATGATTTAGCTTCAACTGCATGCGAAAGAAACGAGTTAGCTTAAAATCCATGCGGAACACATGATTTAGCTTCAAATAAATGCGAAGTAGATGGCTGATCTTCGAATCCATGCGAAGCAAATGGTTTAGCTGCAAATACTTGTGATTACATGATTTAGCTTCAACAGCCTGCGAAACAAACGAGTTAGCTTCAAATCCATGCGATACACATGATTTAGATTCAAATCAATGCGAATTAGAAGGGTTATCTTGGAATCCATGCGAAACGTATTTTATAGCTTCAAATACTTGTGATATACATGATTTAGCTTCAACAGCATGCGAAACAAACGAGTTAGCTTCAAATCCATGCGAAACACATGATTTAGCATCAAATCAATGCGAAGTAGAAGGCTGATCTTCGAATCAATGCGAAGCAAATGGTTTAGCTTGAAATACTTGTGATATATATGATTTAGCTTTAACAGCATGCGAAATAAACGAGTTAGCTTCAAATCCATGCGAAACGCATGATTTAGATTCAAATCAATGCGAAGTAGGAGGCTTATCTTCGATCCCATGCGAAACAAATGGTTTAGCTTCAAATCCTTGTGATATACATGATTTAGCTTCAACAGCATGCGAAACAAATGAGTTATATTCAAATCCAAGCGAAACACATGATTTATCTTCAAATCTATGCGAATTAGAAGGGTTATCTTGGAATCCATGCGAAACGTATGATATAGCTTCAAATACTTGTGATATACATGATTTAGCTTCAACAGCATGCGAAACAAACGAGTTGGCTTCAAAACCGAGCGAAACACATGATTTAGCCTCAAATCAATGCGAAGTAGAAGGCTTAGCTTCGAATAAATGCGAAACAAATGGTTTAGCTTCAAATACTTGTGATATATATGATTTAGCTTCAACAGCATGCGAAATAAACGAGTTAGCTTCAAATCCATGCGAAACACATGATTTAGCTTCAAATCAATGCGAAGTAGGAGGCTTATCTTCGATCCCATGCGATACAAATGGTTTAGCTTCAAATACTTGTGATATACATGATTTAGCTTCAACAGCATGCGAAACAAACGAGTTAGCTTCAGATCCATGCGAAACACATGATTTAGCATCAAATCAATGCGATGTAGAAGGCTGATCTTCGAATCCATGCGTATCAAATGGTTTAGCTTCAAATACTTGTGATATACATGATTTAGCTTCAACAGCATGCGAAACAAACGAGTTTGCTTCAAATCCATGCGAAACACATGATTTAGCTTCAAATCAATGCGAATTAGAAGGGTTATCTTGGAATCCATGCGAAGCAAATGGTTTAGCTTCAAATACTTGTGATATACATGATTTAGCTTCAACAGCATGCGAAACAAATGAGTTATCTTCAAATCCAAGCGAAACACATGATTTATCTTCAAGTCAATGCGATGTAGAAAGCTTGGCTTCAAAACCATGGGAATCAAATGGTTTAGCTTCAAATACTTGTGATATGCATGATTTAGCTTCAACTACTAGCGAAAAAAACGAGTTAGCTTCAAATCCAAGCGAAACACATGATTTAGCTTCAAATCAATGCGAAGAAGTAGCCATATCTTCGAATCCATGCGAAACAAATGGATTAGCTTCTTATACTTGTGATATACATGATTTAGCTTCAACAGCATGCGAAATAAACGAGATAGCTTCAAATCCATGCGAAACACATGATTTAGCTTCAAATCAATGCGAATTAGAAGGGTTATCTTGGAATCCATGCGAAACGCATGATATAGCTTCAAATACTTGTGGTATACATGATTTAGTTTCAACAGCATGCGAAACAAACGAGTTAGCTTCAAATCCATGCGAAACACATGATTTATCATCAAATCAATGCGAAGTAGAAGGCTGATCTTCGAATCCATGCGACGCAAATGGTTTAGCTTCAAATACTTGTGATATACATGATTTAGCTTCAACAGCATGCGAAACAAATGAGTTATATTCAAATCCAAGCGAAACACATGAATTATCTTCAAATCAATGCGAAGTAGAAGGCTGATCTTCGAATCCATGCGTAACACATGGTTTAGCTTCAAATACTTGTGATATACATGATTTAGCTTCAACAGCATGCGAAACAAACGAGTTAGCTTCAAATCCATGCGAAACACATGATTTAGCTTCAAATCAATGCGAAGAAGTAGGCATATCTTCGAATCCATGCAAAACAAATGGATTAGCTTCTTATACTTGTGATATACATGATTTAGCTTCAACAGCATGCGAAATAAACGAGTTAGCTTCAAATCCTTGCGAAACACATGACTTAGCTTCAAATCAATGCGAATGAGAAGGGTTATCTTGGAATCCATGCGAAACGCATGATATAGCTTCAAATACTTGTGGTATACATGATTTAGCTTCAACAGCATGCGAAACAAACGAGTTAGCTTCAAATCCTTGCGAAACACATGATTTAGCATCAAATCAATGCGAAGTGGAAGGCTTATCTTCGAATCCATGCGAAACGAATAGTTTAGTTTCAAATACTTGTGATATACATGATTCAACTTCAACAGCATGCGAAACAAACGAGTTAGCTTCAAATCCATGCGAAACACATGATTTAGCATCAAATCAATGCTAAGTAGAAGGCTGATCTTCGAATCAATACGAAGCAAATGGTTTAGCTTCAAATACTTGTGATATACATGATTTAGCTTCAACAGCATGCGAAACAAATGAGTTATCTTCAAATCCAAGCGAAACACATGATTATCTTCAAATCAATGCGAAGTAGAAAGCTTAGCTTCAAAACCATGGGAATCAAATGGTTTAGCTTCAAATACTTGTGATATACATGATTTAGCTGCAACTACTAGCGAAAAAAACGAGTTAGCTTCAAATCCAAGCGAAACACATGAGTTAGGTTCAAATCAATGCGAATTAGAAGGGTTATCTTCGTATCCATGCGAAACAAATGATATAGCTTCAAATACTTGTGATATACATGATTTAACTTCAACAGCATCCGAAACAAACGAGTTAGATTCAAATCCATGCGAAACACAAGATTTAGCTTCAAATCAATGCGAAGAAGAAGGCATATCTTCGAATCCATGCGAAACAAATGGATTAGCTTCTTATACTTGTGATATACATGATTTAGCTTCAACAGCATGCGAAATAAACGAGTTAGCTTCAAATCCATGCGAAACACATGATTTAGCTTCAAATCAATGCGAATTAGAAGGGTTATCTTGGAATCCATGCGAAACGTATGATATAGCTTCAAATACTTGTGGTATACATGATTTAGCTTCAATAGCATGCGAAACAAACGAGTTAGCTTCAAATCCATGCGAAACACATGATTTAGCATGAAATCAATGCGAAGTAGAAGGCTGATCTTCGAATCCATGCGTAACAAATGGTTTAGCTTGAAATACTTGTGATATACATAATTTAGCTTCAACAGCATGCGAAACAAACGAGTTAGCTTCAAATCCATGCGAAACACATGATTTAGCTTCAAATCAATGCGAATTAGAAGGGTTATCTTGGAATCCATGCGAAACGTATGATATAGCTTCAAATACTTGTGATATACGTGATTTAGCTTCAACTGCATGCGAAACAAACGAGTTAGCTTAAAATCCATGCGGAACACATGATTTAGCTTCAAATCAATGCGAAGTAGAAGGCTGATCTTCGAATCCATGCGAAGCAAATGGTTTAGCTT
Source organism: Megalopta genalis (assembly GCF_051020955.1). Lineage (NCBI taxonomy): Eukaryota > Metazoa > Arthropoda > Insecta > Hymenoptera > Halictidae > Megalopta > Megalopta genalis. The sequence goes on along the minus strand of NW_027476422.1, from coordinate 203,116 downwards.
CAAATACTTTTGATACATTTGAGTTAGCTTCAACAGCATGCGAAAAAACGAGTTAGCTTCAAAACCAAGCGAAACACATGATTTAGCCTCAAATCAATGCGAAGTAGATGGCTTATCTTCGAATAAATGCGAAACAAATGGTTTAGATTCAATTACTTGTGATATACATGATTTAGCTTCAACAGCCTGCGAAACAAACGAGTTAGCTTCAAATCCATGCGATACACATGATTTAGATTCAAATCAATGCGAATTAGAAGGGTTATCTTGGAATCCATGCGAAACGTATTTTATAGCTTCAAATACTTGTGATATACATGATTTAGCTTCAACAGCATGCGAAACAAACGAGTTAGCTTCAAATCCATGCGAAACACATGATTTAGCATCAAATCAATGCGAAGTAGAAGGCTGATCTTCGAATCAATGCGAAGCAAATGGTTTAGCTTGAAATACTTGTGATATATATGATTTAGCTTTAACAGCATGCGAAATAAACGAGTTAGCTTCAAATCCATGCGAAACGCATGATTTAGATTCAAATCAATGCGAAGTAGGAGGCTTATCTTCGATCCCATGCGATACAAATGGTTTAGCTTCAAATCCTTGTGATATACATGATTTAGCTTCAACAGCATGCGAAACAAATGAGTTATATTCAAATCCAAGCGAAACACATGATTTATCTTCAAATCTTTGCGAATTAGAAGGGTTATCTTGGAATCCATGCGAAACGTATGATATAGCTTCAAATACTTGTGATATACATGATTTAGCTTCAACAGCATGCGAAACAAACGAGTTGGCTTCAAAACCGAGCGAAACACATGATTTAGCATCAAATCAATGCGAAGTAGAAGGCTGATCTTCGAATCCATGCGTAACAAATGGTTTAGCTGCAAATACTTGTGATATACATGATTTAGCTTCAACTGCATGCGAAACAAACGAGTTATATTCAAATCCAAGCGAAACACATGATTTATCTTGAAATCTATGCGAAGTAGAAAGCTTAGCTTCAAAACCATGGGAATCAAATGGTTTAGCTTCAAATACTTGTGATATACATGATTTAGCTTCAACTGCATGCGAAACAAACGAGTTAGCTTAAAAGCCATGCGGAACACATGATTTAGCTTCAAATCAATGCGAAGTAGAAGCCTGATCTTCGAATCCATGCGAAGCAAATGGTTTAGCTTCAAATACTTTTGATACACTTGAGTTAGCTTCAACAGCATGCGAAACAAACGAGTTAGCTTCAAATCCTTGCGAAACACATGATTTTGCATCAAATCAATGCGAAGTGGAAGACTTATCTTCGAATCCATGCGAAACGAATAGTTTAGCTTCAAATACTTGTGATATACATGATTCAGCTTCAACTGCATGCGAAACAAACGAGTTAGCTTTAAATCCATGCGAAACACATGATTTAGATCAAAATCAATGCGAAGTAGAAGGCTTATCTTCGAATCCATGCGAAACAAATGGTTTTGCTTCAAATACTTGTGATATACATGATTTAGCTACAACTGCATGCGAAAAAAACGAGTTAGCTTCAAAACCAAGCGAAACACATGATTTAGCCTCAAATCAATGCGAAGTAGAAGGCTTAGCTTCGAATAAATGCGAAACAAATGGTTTAGCTTCAAATACTTGTGATATATATGATTTAGCTTCTACAGCATGCGAAACAAACGAGTTAGCTTCAAATCCATGCGAAACACATGATTTAGCATCAAATCAATGCGAAGTAGGAGGCTGATCATCGAATCCATGCGAAGCAAGTGGTTTAGCTTCAAATACTTGTGATATACATGATTTAGCTTCAACAGCATGCGAAACAAATGAGTTATCTTCAAATCCAAACGAAACACATGATTTATCTTCAAGTCAATGCGATGTAGAAAGCTTGGCTTCAAAACCATGGGAATCAAATGGTTTAGCTTCAAATACTTGTGATATGCATGATTTAGCTTCAACTACTAGCGAAAAAAACGAGTTAGCTTCAAATCCAAGCGAAACACATGATTTAGCTTCAAATCAATGCGAATTAGAAGGGTTTTCTTCGAATCCATGCGAAACAAATGATATAGCTTCAAATACTTGTGATATACATGATTTAACTTCAACAGCATCCGAAACAAACGAGTTAGATTCAAATCCATGCGAAACACATGATTTAGCTTCAAAACAATGCGAAGAAGTAGGCATATCTTCGAATCCATGCGTAACAAATGGATTAGCTTCTTATACTTGTGATATACATGATTTAGCTTCAACAGCATGCGAAATAAACGAGTTAGCTTCAAATCCATGCGAAACACATGATTTAGCTTCAAATCAATGCGAATTAGAAGGGTTATCTTGGAATCCATGCGAAACGTATGATATAGCTTCAAATACTTGTGGTATACATGATTTAGCTTCAACAGCATGCGAAACAAACGAGTTAGCTTCAAATCCATGCGAAACACATGATTTAGCTTCAAATCAATGCGAATTAGAAGGGTTATCTTGGAATCCATGCGAAACGTATGATATAGCTTCAAATACTTGTGATATACATGATTTAGCTTCAACTACTAGCGAAAAAAACGAGTTAGCTTCAAATCCAAGCGAAACACATGATTTAGCTTCAAATCAATGCGAATTAGTAGGGTTATCTTCGAATCCATGCGAAACAAATGATATAGCTTCAAATACTTGTGATATACATGATTTAACTTCAACAGCATCCGAAACAAACGAGTTAGATTCAAATCCATGCGAAACACATGATTTAGCTTCAAAACAATGCGAAGAAGTAGGCATATCTTCGAATCCATGCGAAACAAATGGATTAGCTTCTTATACTTGTGATATACATGATTTAGCTTCAACAGCATGCGAAATAAACGAGTTAGCTTCAAATCCATGCGAAACACATGAATTAGCTTCAAATCAATGCGAATTAGAAGGGTTATCTTGGAATCCATGCGAAACGTATGATATAGCTTCAAATACTTGTGGTATACATGATTTAGCTTCAACAGCATGCGAAACAAACGAGTTAGCTTCAAATCCATGCGAAACACATGATTTAGCATCAAATCAATGCGAAGTAGAAGTCTGATCTTCGAATCCGTGCGAAGCAAATGGTTTAGCTTCAAATACTTGTGATATACATGATTTAGCTTCAACAGCATGCGAAACAAACGAGTTAGCTTCAAAACCGAGCGAAACACATGATTTAGCCTCAAATCAATGCGAAGTAGAAGGCTTAGCTTCGAATAAATGCGAAACAAATGGTTTAGCTTCAAATACTTGTGAAATATATGATTTAGCTTCAACAGCATGCGAAACAAATGAGTTATCTTCAAATCCAAGCGAAACACATGATTTATCTTCAAGTCAATGCGATGTAGAAAGCTTGGCTTCAAAACCATGGGAATCAAATGGTTTAGCTTCAAATACTTGTGATATGCATGATTTAGCTTCAACTACTAGCGAAAAAAACGAGTTAGCTTCAAATCCAAGCGAAACACATGATTTAGCTTCAAACCAATGCGAATTAGAAGGGTTTTCTTCGAATCCATGCGAAACAAATGATATAGCTTCAAATACTTGTGATATACATGATTTAACTTCAACAGCATCCGAAACAAACGAGTTAGATTCAAATCCATGCGAAACACATGATTTAGCTTCAAAACAATGCGAAGAAGTAGGCATATCTTCGAATCCATGCGTAACAAATGGATTAGCTTCTTATACTTGTGATATACATGATTTAGCTTCAACAGCATGCGAAATAAACGAGTTAGCTTCAAATCCATGCGAAACACATGATTTAGCTTCAAATCAATGCGAATTAGAAGGGTTATCTTGGAATCCATGCGAAACGTATGATATAGCTTCAAATACTTGTGGTATACATGATTTAGCTTCAACAGCATGCGAAACAAACGAGTTAGCTTCAAATCCATGCGAAACACATGATTTAGCTTCAAATCAATGCGAATTAGAAGGGTTATCTTGGAATCCATGCGAAACGTATGATATAGCTTCAAATAGTTGTGATATACATGATTTAGCTTCAACTACTAGCGAAAAAAACGAGTTAGCTTCAAATCCAAGCGAAACACATGATTTAGCTTCAAATCAATGCGAATTAGTAGGGTTATCTTCGAATCCATGCGAAACGTATGATATAGCTTCAAATACTTGTGGTATACATGATTTAGCTTCAACAGCATGCGAAACAAACGAGTTAGCTTCAAATCCATGCGAAACACATGATTTAGCATCAAATCAATGCGAAGTAGAAGTCTGATCTTCGAATCCGTGCGAAGCAAATGGTTTAGCTTCAAATACTTGTGATATACATGATTTAGCTTCAACAGCATGCGAAACAAACGAGTTAGCTTCAAAACCGAGCGAAACACATGATTTAGCCTCAAATCAATGCGAAGTAGAAGGCTGATCATCGAATCCATGCGAAGCAAGTGGTTTAGCTTCAAATACTTGTGATATACATGATTTAGCTTCAACAGCATGCGAAACAAATGAGTTATCTTCAAATCCAAGCGAAACACATGATTTATCTTCAAGTCAATGCGATGTAGAAAGCTTGGATTCAAAACCATGAGAATCAAATGGTTTAGCTTCAAATACTTGTGATATGCATGATTTAGCTGCAACTACTAGCGAAAAAAACGAGTTAGCTTCAAATCCAAGCGAAACACATGAGTTAGGTTCAAATCAATGCGAATTAGAAGGGTTATATTCGTATCCATGCGAAACAAATGATATAGCTTCAAATACTTGTGATATACATGATTTAGCTTCAACAGCATGCGAAACAAACGAGTTAGCTTCAAATCCATGCGAAACACATGATTTAGCATGAAATCAATGCGAAGTAGAAGGCTGATCTTCGAATCCATGCGTAACAAATGGTTTAGCTTGAAATACTTGTGATATACATAATTTAGCTTCAACAGCATGCGAAACAAACGAGTTAGCTTCAAATCCATGCGAAACACATGATTTAGCTTCAAATCAATGCGAATTAGAAGGGTTATCTTGGAATCCATGCGAAACGTATGATATAGCTTCAAATACTTGTGATATACATGATTTAGCTTCAACAGCATGCGAAACGAACGAGTTAGCTTCAAAACCGAGCGAAACACATGATTTAGCCTCAAATCAATGCGAAGTAGAAAGCTTAGCTTCAAAACCATGGGAATCAAATGGTTTAGCTTCAAATACTTGTGATATACGTGATTTAGCTTCAACTGCATGCGAAACAAACGAGTTAGCTTAAAATCCATGCGGAACACATGATTTAGCTTCAAATCAATGCGAAGTAGAAGGCTGATCTTCGAATCCATGCGAAGCAAATGGTTTAGCTTCAAATACTTTTGATACATTTGAGTTAGCTTCAACAGCATGCGAAAAAACGAGTTAGCTTCAAAACCAAGCGAAACACATGATTTAGCCTCAAATCAATGCGAAGTAGATGGCTTATCTTCGAATAAATGCGAAACAAATGGTTTAGATTCAATTACTTGTGATATACATGATTTAGCTTCAACAGCATGCGAAACAAACGAGTTAGCTTCAAATCCATGCGAAACAATCGAGTTAGCTTCAAATCCATGCGAAACACATGATTTAGCTTCAAATCAATGCGAAGTAGAAAGCTTAGCTTCAAAACCATGGGAATCAAGTGGTTTAACTTCAAATACTTGTGATATACATGATTTAGCTTCAACTGCATGCGAAACAAACGAGTTAGCTTAAAATCCATGCGGAACACATGATTTAGCTTCAAATAAATGCGAAGTAGATGGCTGATCTTCGAATCCATGCGAAGCAAATGGTTTAGCTGCAAATACTTGTGATTACATGATTTAGCTTCAACAGCCTGCGAAACAAACGAGTTAGCTTCAAATCCATGCGATACACATGATTTAGATTCAAATCAATGCGAATTAGAAGGGTTATCTTGGAATCCATGCGAAACGTATTTTATAGCTTCAAATACTTGTGATATACATGATTTAGCTTCAACAGCATGCGAAACAAACGAGTTAGCTTCAAATCCATGCGAAACACATGATTTAGCATCAAATCAATGCGAAGTAGAAGGCTGATCTTCGAATCAATGCGAAGCAAATGGTTTAGCTTGAAATACTTGTGATATATATGATTTAGCTTTAACAGCATGCGAAATAAACGAGTTAGCTTCAAATCCATGCGAAACGCATGATTTAGATTCAAATCAATGCGAAGTAGGAGGCTTATCTTCGATCCCATGCGATACAAATGGTTTAGCTTCAAATCCTTGCGATATACATGATTTAGCTTCAACAGCATGCGAAACAAATGAGTTATATTCAAATCCAAGCGAAACACATGATTTATCTTCAAATCTATGCGAATTAGAAGGGTTATCTTGGAATCCATGCGAAACGTATGATATAGCTTCAAATACTTGTGATATACATGATTTAGCTTCAACAGCATGCGAAACAAACGAGTTGGCTTCAAAACCGAGCGAAACACATGATTTAGCCTCAAATCAATGCGAAGTAGAAGGCTTAGCTTCGAATAAATGCGAAACAAATGGTTTAGCTTCAAATACTTGTGATATATATGATTTAGCTTCAACAGCATGCGAAATAAACGAGTTAGCTTCAAATCCATGCGAAACACATGATTTAGCTTCAAATCAATGCGAAGTAGGAGGCTTATCTTCGATCCCATGCGATACAAATGGTTTAGCTTCAAATACTTGTGATATACATGATTTAGCTTCAACAGCATGCGAAACAAACGAGTTAGCTTCAGATCCATGCGAAACACATGATTTAGCATCAAATCAATGCGATGTAGAAGGCTGATCTTCGACTCCATGCGTAACAAATGGTTTAGCTTCAAATACTTGTGATATGCATGATTTAGCTTCAACAGCATGCGAAACAAATGAGTTATATTCAAATCCAAGCGAAACACATGAATTATCTTCAAATCAATGCGAAGTAGAAGGCTGATCTTCGAATCCATGCGTAACACATGGTTTAGCTTCAAATACTTGTGATATACATGATTTAGCTTCAACAGCATGCGAAACAAACGAGTTAGCTTCAAATCCATGCGAAACACATGATTTAGCTTCAAATCAATGCGAAGAAGTAGGCATATCTTCGAATCCATGCAAAACAAATGGATTAGCTTCTTATACTTGTGATATACATGATTTAGCTTCAACAGCATGCGAAATAAACGAGTTAGCTTCAAATCCTTGCGAAACACATGACTTAGCTTCAAATCAATGCGAATGAGAAGGGTTATCTTGGAATCCATGCGAAACGCATGATATAGCTTCAAATACTTGTGGTATACATGATTTAGCTTCAACAGCATGCGAAACAAACGAGTTAGCTTCAAATCCATGCGAAACACATGATTTATCATCAAATCAATGCGAAGTAGAAGGCTGATCTTCGAATCCATGCGAAGCAAATGGTTTAGCTTCAAATACTTGTGATATACATGATTTAGCTTCAACAGCATGCGAAACAAATGAGTTATATTCAAATCCAAGTGAAACACATGAATTATCTTCAAATCTATGCGAATTAGAAGGGTTATCTTGGAATCCATGCGAAACGTATGATATAGCTTCAAATACTTGTGATATACATGATTTAGCTTCAACAGCATGCGAAACAAATGAGTTATCTTCAAATCCAAGCGAAACACATGATTTATCTTCAAGTCAATGCGATGTAGAAAGCTTGGATTCAAAACCATGGGAATCAAATGGTTTAGCTTCAAATACTTGTGATATGCATGATTTAGCTGCAACTACTAGCGAAAAAAACGAGTTAGCTTCAAATCCAAGCGAAACACATGAGTTAGGTTCAAATCAATGCGAATTAGAAGGGTTATCTTCGTATCCATGCGAAACAAATGATATAGCTTCAAATACTTGTGATATACATGATTTAACTTCAACAGCATCCGAAACAAACGAGTTAGATTCAAATCCATGCGAAACACAAGATTTAGCTTCAAATCAATGCGAAGAAGAAGGCATATCTTCGAATCCATGCGAAACAAATGGATTAGCTTCTTATACTTGTGATATACATGATTTAGCTTCAACAGCATGCGAAATAAACGAGTTAGCTTCAAATCCATGCGAAACACATGATTTAGCTTCAAATCAATGCGAATTAGAAGGGTTATCTTGGAATCCATGCGAAACGTATGATATAGCTTCAAATACTTGTGGTATACATGATTTAGCTTCAACAGCATGCGAAACAAACGAGTTAGCTTCAAATCCATGCGAAACACATGATTTAGCATCAAATCAATGCGAAGTAGAAGGCTGATCTTCGAATCAATGCGAAGCAAATGGTTTAGCTTGAAATACTTGTGATATATATGATTTAGCTTTAACAGCATGCGAAATAAACGAGTTAGCTTCAAATCCATGCGAAACGCATGATTTAGATTCAAATCAATGCGAAGTAGGAGGCTTATCTTCGATCCCATGCGATACAAATGGTTTAGCTTCAAATCCTTGTGATATACATGATTTAGCTTCAACAGCATGCGAAACAAATGAGTTATATTCAAATCCAAGCGAAACACATGATTTATCTTCAAATCTTTGCGAATTAGAAGGGTTATCTTGGAATCCATGCGAAACGTATGATATAGCTTCAAATACTTGTGATATACATGATTTAGCTTCAACAGCATGCGAAACAAACGAGTTGGCTTCAAAACCGAGCGAAACACATGATTTAGCATCAAATCAATGCGAAGTAGAAGGCTGATCTTCGAATCCATGCGTAACAAATGGTTTAGCTGCAAATACTTGTGATATACATGATTTAGCTTCAACTGCATGCGAAACAAACGAGTTATATTCAAATCCAAGCGAAACACATGATTTATCTTGAAATCTATGCGAAGTAGAAAGCTTAGCTTCAAAACCATGGGAATCAAATGGTTTAGCTTCAAATACTTGTGATATACATGATTTAGCTTCAACTGCATGCGAAACAAACGAGTTAGCTTAAAAGCCATGCGGAACACATGATTTAGCTTCAAATCAATGCGAAGTAGAAGCCTGATCTTCGAATCCATGCGAAGCAAATGGTTTAGCTTCAAATACTTTTGATACACTTGAGTTAGCTTCAACAGCATGCGAAACAAACGAGTTAGCTTCAAATCCTTGCGAAACACATGATTTTGCATCAAATCAATGCGAAGTGGAAGACTTATCTTCGAATCCATGCGAAACGAATAGTTTAGCTTCAAATACTTGTGATATACATGATTCAGCTTCAACTGCATGCGAAACAAACGAGTTAGCTTTAAATCCATGCGAAACACATGATTTAGATCAAAATCAATGCGAAGTAGAAGGCTTATCTTCGAATCCATGCGAAACAAATGGTTTTGCTTCAAATACTTGTGATATACATGATTTAGCTACAACTGCATGCGAAAAAAACGAGTTAGCTTCAAAACCAAGCGAAACACATGATTTAGCCTCAAATCAATGCGAAGTAGAAGGCTTAGCTTCGAATAAATGCGAAACAAATGGTTTAGCTTCAAATACTTGTGATATATATGATTTAGCTTCTACAGCATGCGAAACAAACGAGTTAGCTTCAAATCCATGCGAAACACATGATTTAGCATCAAATCAATGCGAAGTAGGAGGCTGATCATCGAATCCATGCGAAGCAAGTGGTTTAGCTTCAAATACTTGTGATATACATGATTTAGCTTCAACAGCATGCGAAACAAATGAGTTATCTTCAAATCCAAACGAAACACATGATTTATCTTCAAGTCAATGCGATGTAGAAAGCTTGGCTTCAAAACCATGGGAATCAAATGGTTTAGCTTCAAATACTTGTGATATGCATGATTTAGCTTCAACTACTAGCGAAAAAAACGAGTTAGCTTCAAATCCAAGCGAAACACATGATTTAGCTTCAAATCAATGCGAATTAGAAGGGTTTTCTTCGAATCCATGCGAAACAAATGATATAGCTTCAAATACTTGTGATATACATGATTTAACTTCAACAGCATCCGAAACAAACGAGTTAGATTCAAATCCATGCGAAACACATGATTTAGCTTCAAAACAATGCGAAGAAGTAGGCATATCTTCGAATCCATGCGTAACAAATGGATTAGCTTCTTATACTTGTGATATACATGATTTAGCTTCAACAGCATGCGAAATAAACGAGTTAGCTTCAAATCCATGCGAAACACATGATTTAGCTTCAAATCAATGCGAATTAGAAGGGTTATCTTGGAATCCATGCGAAACGTATGATATAGCTTCAAATACTTGTGGTATACATGATTTAGCTTCAACAGCATGCGAAACAAACGAGTTAGCTTCAAATCCATGCGAAACACATGATTTAGCTTCAAATCAATGCGAATTAGAAGGGTTATCTTGGAATCCATGCGAAACGTATGATATAGCTTCAAATACTTGTGATATACATGATTTAGCTTCAACTACTAGCGAAAAAAACGAGTTAGCTTCAAATCCAAGCGAAACACATGATTTAGCTTCAAATCAATGCGAATTAGTAGGGTTATCTTCGAATCCATGCGAAACAAATGATATAGCTTCAAATACTTGTGATATACATGATTTAACTTCAACAGCATCCGAAACAAACGAGTTAGATTCAAATCCATGCGAAACACATGATTTAGCTTCAAAACAATGCGAAGAAGTAGGCATATCTTCGAATCCATGCGAAACAAATGGATTAGCTTCTTATACTTGTGATATACATGATTTAGCTTCAACAGCATGCGAAATAAACGAGTTAGCTTCAAATCCATGCGAAACACATGAATTAGCTTCAAATCAATGCGAATTAGAAGGGTTATCTTGGAATCCATGCGAAACGTATGATATAGCTTCAAATACTTGTGGTATACATGATTTAGCTTCAACAGCATGCGAAACAAACGAGTTAGCTTCAAATCCATGCGAAACACATGATTTAGCATCAAATCAATGCGAAGTAGAAGTCTGATCTTCGAATCCGTGCGAAGCAAATGGTTTAGCTTCAAATACTTGTGATATACATGATTTAGCTTCAACAGCATGCGAAACAAACGAGTTAGCTTCAAAACCGAGCGAAACACATGATTTAGCCTCAAATCAATGCGAAGTAGAAGGCTTAGCTTCGAATAAATGCGAAACAAATGGTTTAGCTTCAAATACTTGTGAAATATATGATTTAGCTTCAACAGCATGCGAAACAAATGAGTTATCTTCAAATCCAAGCGAAACACATGATTTATCTTCAAGTCAATGCGATGTAGAAAGCTTGGCTTCAAAACCATGGGAATCAAATGGTTTAGCTTCAAATACTTGTGATATGCATGATTTAGCTTCAACTACTAGCGAAAAAAACGAGTTAGCTTCAAATCCAAGCGAAACACATGATTTAGCTTCAAACCAATGCGAATTAGAAGGGTTTTCTTCGAATCCATGCGAAACAAATGATATAGCTTCAAATACTTGTGATATACATGATTTAACTTCAACAGCATCCGAAACAAACGAGTTAGATTCAAATCCATGCGAAACACATGATTTAGCTTCAAAACAATGCGAAGAAGTAGGCATATCTTCGAATCCATGCGTAACAAATGGATTAGCTTCTTATACTTGTGATATACATGATTTAGCTTCAACAGCATGCGAAATAAACGAGTTAGCTTCAAATCCATGCGAAACACATGATTTAGCTTCAAATCAATGCGAATTAGAAGGGTTATCTTGGAATCCATGCGAAACGTATGATATAGCTTCAAATACTTGTGGTATACATGATTTAGCTTCAACAGCATGCGAAACAAACGAGTTAGCTTCAAATCCATGCGAAACACATGATTTAGCTTCAAATCAATGCGAATTAGAAGGGTTATCTTGGAATCCATGCGAAACGTATGATATAGCTTCAAATAGTTGTGATATACATGATTTAGCTTCAACTACTAGCGAAAAAAACGAGTTAGCTTCAAATCCAAGCGAAACACATGATTTAGCTTCAAATCAATGCGAATTAGTAGGGTTATCTTCGAATCCATGCGAAACGTATGATATAGCTTCAAATACTTGTGGTATACATGATTTAGCTTCAACAGCATGCGAAACAAACGAGTTAGCTTCAAATCCATGCGAAACACATGATTTAGCATCAAATCAATGCGAAGTAGAAGTCTGATCTTCGAATCCGTGCGAAGCAAATGGTTTAGCTTCAAATACTTGTGATATACATGATTTAGCTTCAACAGCATGCGAAACAAACGAGTTAGCTTCAAAACCGAGCGAAACACATGATTTAGCCTCAAATCAATGCGAAGTAGAAGGCTGATCATCGAATCCATGCGAAGCAAGTGGTTTAGCTTCAAATACTTGTGATATACATGATTTAGCTTCAACAGCATGCGAAACAAATGAGTTATCTTCAAATCCAAGCGAAACACATGATTTATCTTCAAGTCAATGCGATGTAGAAAGCTTGGATTCAAAACCATGAGAATCAAATGGTTTAGCTTCAAATACTTGTGATATGCATGATTTAGCTGCAACTACTAGCGAAAAAAACGAGTTAGCTTCAAATCCAAGCGAAACACATGAGTTAGGTTCAAATCAATGCGAATTAGAAGGGTTATATTCGTATCCATGCGAAACAAATGATATAGCTTCAAATACTTGTGATATACATGATTTAGCTTCAACAGCATGCGAAACAAACGAGTTAGCTTCAAATCCATGCGAAACACATGATTTAGCATGAAATCAATGCGAAGTAGAAGGCTGATCTTCGAATCCATGCGTAACAAATGGTTTAGCTTGAAATACTTGTGATATACATAATTTAGCTTCAACAGCATGCGAAACAAACGAGTTAGCTTCAAATCCATGCGAAACACATGATTTAGCTTCAAATCAATGCGAATTAGAAGGGTTATCTTGGAATCCATGCGAAACGTATGATATAGCTTCAAATACTTGTGATATACATGATTTAGCTTCAACAGCATGCGAAACGAACGAGTTAGCTTCAAAACCGAGCGAAACACATGATTTAGCCTCAAATCAATGCGAAGTAGAAAGCTTAGCTTCAAAACCATGGGAATCAAATGGTTTAGCTTCAAATACTTGTGATATACGTGATTTAGCTTCAACTGCATGCGAAACAAACGAGTTAGCTTAAAATCCATGCGGAACACATGATTTAGCTTCAAATCAATGCGAAGTAGAAGGCTGATCTTCGAATCCATGCGAAGCAAATGGTTTAGCTTCAAATACTTTTGATACATTTGAGTTAGCTTCAACAGCATGCGAAAAAACGAGTTAGCTTCAAAACCAAGCGAAACACATGATTTAGCCTCAAATCAATGCGAAGTAGATGGCTTATCTTCGAATAAATGCGAAACAAATGGTTTAGATTCAATTACTTGTGATATACATGATTTAGCTTCAACAGCATGCGAAACAAACGAGTTAGCTTCAAATCCATGCGAAACAATCGAGTTAGCTTCAAATCCATGCGAAACACATGATTTAGCTTCAAATCAATGCGAAGTAGAAAGCTTAGCTTCAAAACCATGGGAATCAAGTGGTTTAACTTCAAATACTTGTGATATACATGATTTAGCTTCAACTGCATGCGAAACAAACGAGTTAGCTTAAAATCCATGCGGAACACATGATTTAGCTTCAAATAAATGCGAAGTAGATGGCTGATCTTCGAATCCATGCGAAGCAAATGGTTTAGCTGCAAATACTTGTGATTACATGATTTAGCTTCAACAGCCTGCGAAACAAACGAGTTAGCTTCAAATCCATGCGATACACATGATTTAGATTCAAATCAATGCGAATTAGAAGGGTTATCTTGGAATCCATGCGAAACGTATTTTATAGCTTCAAATACTTGTGATATACATGATTTAGCTTCAACAGCATGCGAAACAAACGAGTTAGCTTCAAATCCATGCGAAACACATGATTTAGCATCAAATCAATGCGAAGTAGAAGGCTGATCTTCGAATCAATGCGAAGCAAATGGTTTAGCTTGAAATACTTGTGATATATATGATTTAGCTTTAACAGCATGCGAAATAAACGAGTTAGCTTCAAATCCATGCGAAACGCATGATTTAGATTCAAATCAATGCGAAGTAGGAGGCTTATCTTCGATCCCATGCGATACAAATGGTTTAGCTTCAAATCCTTGCGATATACATGATTTAGCTTCAACAGCATGCGAAACAAATGAGTTATATTCAAATCCAAGCGAAACACATGATTTATCTTCAAATCTATGCGAATTAGAAGGGTTATCTTGGAATCCATGCGAAACGTATGATATAGCTTCAAATACTTGTGATATACATGATTTAGCTTCAACAGCATGCGAAACAAACGAGTTGGCTTCAAAACCGAGCGAAACACATGATTTAGCCTCAAATCAATGCGAAGTAGAAGGCTTAGCTTCGAATAAATGCGAAACAAATGGTTTAGCTTCAAATACTTGTGATATATATGATTTAGCTTCAACAGCATGCGAAATAAACGAGTTAGCTTCAAATCCATGCGAAACACATGATTTAGCTTCAAATCAATGCGAAGTAGGAGGCTTATCTTCGATCCCATGCGATACAAATGGTTTAGCTTCAAATACTTGTGATATACATGATTTAGCTTCAACAGCATGCGAAACAAACGAGTTAGCTTCAGATCCATGCGAAACACATGATTTAGCATCAAATCAATGCGATGTAGAAGGCTGATCTTCGACTCCATGCGTAACAAATGGTTTAGCTTCAAATACTTGTGATATGCATGATTTAGCTTCAACAGCATGCGAAACAAATGAGTTATATTCAAATCCAAGCGAAACACATGAATTATCTTCAAATCAATGCGAAGTAGAAGGCTGATCTTCGAATCCATGCGTAACACATGGTTTAGCTTCAAATACTTGTGATATACATGATTTAGCTTCAACAGCATGCGAAACAAACGAGTTAGCTTCAAATCCATGCGAAACACATGATTTAGCTTCAAATCAATGCGAAGAAGTAGGCATATCTTCGAATCCATGCAAAACAAATGGATTAGCTTCTTATACTTGTGATATACATGATTTAGCTTCAACAGCATGCGAAATAAACGAGTTAGCTTCAAATCCTTGCGAAACACATGACTTAGCTTCAAATCAATGCGAATGAGAAGGGTTATCTTGGAATCCATGCGAAACGCATGATATAGCTTCAAATACTTGTGGTATACATGATTTAGCTTCAACAGCATGCGAAACAAACGAGTTAGCTTCAAATCCATGCGAAACACATGATTTATCATCAAATCAATGCGAAGTAGAAGGCTGATCTTCGAATCCATGCGAAGCAAATGGTTTAGCTTCAAATACTTGTGATATACATGATTTAGCTTCAACAGCATGCGAAACAAATGAGTTATATTCAAATCCAAGTGAAACACATGAATTATCTTCAAATCTATGCGAATTAGAAGGGTTATCTTGGAATCCATGCGAAACGTATGATATAGCTTCAAATACTTGTGATATACATGATTTAGCTTCAACAGCATGCGAAACAAATGAGTTATCTTCAAATCCAAGCGAAACACATGATTTATCTTCAAGTCAATGCGATGTAGAAAGCTTGGATTCAAAACCATGGGAATCAAATGGTTTAGCTTCAAATACTTGTGATATGCATGATTTAGCTGCAACTACTAGCGAAAAAAACGAGTTAGCTTCAAATCCAAGCGAAACACATGAGTTAGGTTCAAATCAATGCGAATTAGAAGGGTTATCTTCGTATCCATGCGAAACAAATGATATAGCTTCAAATACTTGTGATATACATGATTTAACTTCAACAGCATCCGAAACAAACGAGTTAGATTCAAATCCATGCGAAACACAAGATTTAGCTTCAAATCAATGCGAAGAAGAAGGCATATCTTCGAATCCATGCGAAACAAATGGATTAGCTTCTTATACTTGTGATATACATGATTTAGCTTCAACAGCATGCGAAATAAACGAGTTAGCTTCAAATCCATGCGAAACACATGATTTAGCTTCAAATCAATGCGAATTAGAAGGGTTATCTTGGAATCCATGCGAAACGTATGATATAGCTTCAAATACTTGTGGTATACATGATTTAGCTTCAACAGCATGCGAAACAAACGAGTTAGCTTCAAATCCATGCGAAACACATGATTTAGCATGAAATCAATGCGAAGTAGAAGGCTGATCTTCGAATCCATGCGTAACAAATGGTTTAGCTTGAAATACTTGTGATATACATAATTTAGCTTCAACAGCATGCGAAACAAACGAGTTAGCTTCAAATCCATGCGAAGCACATGATTTAGCTTCAAATCAATGCGAATTAGAAGGGTTATCTTGGAATCCATGCGAAACGTATGATATAGCTTCAAATACTTGTGATATACATGATTTAGCTTCAACAGCATGCGAAACAAACGAGTTAGCTTCAAAACCGAGCGAAACACATGATTTAGCCTCAAATCAATGCGAAGTAGAAAGCTTAGCTTCAAAACCATGGGAATCAAATGGTTTAGCTTCAAATACTTGTGATATACGTGATTTAGCTTCAACTGCATGCGAAACAAACGAGTTAGCTTAAAATCCATGCGGAACACATGATTTAGCTTCAAATCAATGCGAAGTAGAAGGCTGATCTTCGAATCCATGCGAAGCAAATGGTTTAGCTTCAAATACTTTTGATACATTTGAGTTAGCTTCAACAGCATGCGAAAAAACGAGTTAGCTTCAAAACCAAGCGAAACACATGATTTAGCCTCAAATCAATGCGAAGTAGATGGCTTATCTTCGAATAAATGCGAAACAAATGGTTTAGATTCAATTACTTGTGATATACATGATTTAGCTTCAACAGCATGCGAAACAAACGAGTTAGCTTCAAATCCATGCGAAACAATCGAGTTAGCTTCAAATCCATGCGAAACACATGATTTAGCTTCAAATCAATGCGAAGTAGAAAGCTTAGCTTCAAAACCATGGGAATCAAGTGGTTTAACTTCAAATACTTGTGATATACATGATTTAGCTTCAACTGCATGCGAAACAAACGAGTTAGCTTAAAATCCATGCGGAACACATGATTTAGCTTCAAATAAATGCGAAGTAGATGGCTGATCTTCGAATCCATGCGAAGCAAATAGTTTAGCTGCAAATACTTGTGATTACATGATTTAGCTTCAACAGCCTGCGAAACAAACGAGTTAGCTTCAAATCCATGCGATACACATGATTTAGATTCAAATCAATGCGAATTAGAAGGGTTATCTTGGAATCCATGCGAAACGTATTTTATAGCTTCAAATACTTGTGATATACATGATTTAGCTTCAACAGCATGCGAAACAAACGAGTTAGCTTCAAATCCATGCGAAACACATGATTTAGCATCAAATCAATGCGAAGTAGAAGGCTGATCTTCGAATCAATGCGAAGCAAATGGTTTAGCTTGAAATACTTGTGATATATATGATTTAGCTTTAACAGCATGCGAAATAAACGAGTTAGCTTCAAATCCATGCGAAACGCATGATTTAGATTCAAATCAATGCGAAGTAGGAGGCTTATCTTCGATCCCATGCGATACAAATGGTTTAGCTTCAAATCCTTGTGATATACATGATTTAGCTTCAACAGCATGCGAAACAAATGAGTTATATTCAAATCCAAGCGAAACACATGATTTATCTTCAAATCTTTGCGAATTAGAAGGGTTATCTTGGAATCCATGCGAAACGTATGATATAGCTTCAAATACTTGTGATATACATGATTTAGCTTCAACAGCATGCGAAACAAACGAGTTGGCTTCAAAACCGAGCGAAACACATGATTTAGCATCAAATCAATGCGAAGTAGAAGGCTGATCTCCGAATCCATGCGTAACAAATGGTTTAGCTGCAAATACTTGTGATATACATGATTTAGCTTCAACTGCATGCGAAACAAACGAGTTATATTCAAATCCAAGCGAAGCACATGATTTATCTTGAAATCTATGCGAAGTAGAAAGCTTAGCTTCAAAACCATGGGAATCAAATGGTTTAGCTTCAAATACTTGTGATATACATGATTTAGCTTCAACTGCATGCGAAACAAACGAGTTAGCTTAAAAGCCATGCGGAACACATGATTTAGCTTCAAATCAATGCGAAGTAGAAGCCTGATCTTCGAATCCATGCGAAGCAAATGGTTTAGCTTCAAATACTTTTGATACACTTGAGTTAGCTTCAACAGCATGCGAAACAAACGAGTTAGCTTCAAATCCTTGCGAAACACATGATTTTGCATCAAATCAATGCGAAGTGGAAGACTTATCTTCGAATCCATGCGAAACGAATAGTTTAGCTTCAAATACTTGTGATATACATGATTCAGCTTCAACTGCATGCGAAACAAACGAGTTAGCTTTAAATCCATGCGAAACACATGATTTAGATCAAAATCAATGCGAAGTAGAAGGCTTATCTTCGAATCCATGCGAAACAAATGGTTTTGCTTCAAATACTTGTGATATACATGATTTAGCTACAACTGCATGCGAAAAAAACGAGTTAGCTTCAAAACCAAGCGAAACACATGATTTAGCCTCAAATCAATGCGAAGTAGAAGGCTTAGCTTCGAATAAATGCGAAACAAATGGTTTAGCTTCAAATACTTGTGATATATATGATTTAGTTTCTACAGCATGCGAAACAAACGAGTTAGCTTCAAATCCATGCGAAACACATGATTTAGCATCAAATCAATGCGAAGTAGGAGGCTGATCATCGAATCCATGCGAAGCAAGTGGTTTAGCTTCAAATACTTGTGATATACATGATTTAGCTTCAACAGCATGCGAAACAAATGAGTTATCTTCAAATCCAAGCGAAACACATGATTTAGCTTCAAATCAATGCGAATTAGAAGGGTTATCTTGGAATCCATGCGAAACGTATGATATAGCTTCAAATACTTGTGGTATACATGATTTAGCTTCAACAGCATGCGAAACAAACGAGTTAGCTTCAAAACCGAGCGAAACACATGATTTAGCCTCAAATCAATGCGAAGTAGAAGGCTTAGCTTCGAATAAATGCGAAACAAATGGTTTAGCTTCAAATACTTGTGAAATATATGATTTAGCTTCAACAGCATGCGAAACAAATGAGTTATCTTCAAATCCAAGCGAAACACATGATTTATCTTCAAGTCAATGCGATGTAGAAAGCTTGGCTTCAAAACCATGGGAATCAAATGGTTTAGCTTCAAATACTTGTGATATGCATGATTTAGCTTCAACTACTAGCGAAAAAAACGAGTTAGCTTCAAATCCAAGCGAAACACATGATTTAGCTTCAAATCAATGCGAATTAGATGGGTTTTCTTCGAATCCATGCGAAACAAATGATATAGCTTCAAATACTTGTGATATACATGATTTAACTTCAACAGCATCCGAAACAAACGAGTTAGATTCAAATCCATGCGAAACACATGATTTAGCTTCAAAACAATGCGAAGAAGTAGGCATATCTTCGAATCCATGCGTAACAAATGGATTAGCTTCTTATACTTGTGATATACATGATTTAGCTTCAACAGCATGCGAAATAAACGAGTTAGCTTCAAATCCATGCGAAACACATGATTTAGCTTCAAATCAATGCGAATTAGAAGGGTTATCTTGGAATCCATGCGAAACGTATGATATAGCTTCAAATACTTGTGGTATACATGATTTAGCTTCAACAGCATGCGAAACAAACGAGTTAGCTTCAAATCCATGCGAAACACATGATTTAGCATCAAATGAATGCGAATTAGAAGGGTTATCTTGGAATCCATGCGAAACGTATGATATAGCTTCAAATACTTGTGATATACATGATTTAGCTTCAACTACTAGCGAAAAAAACGAGTTAGCTTCAAATCCAAGCGAAACACATGATTTAGCTTCAAATCAATGCGAATTAGTAGGGTTATCTTCGAATCCATGCGAAACAAATGATATAGCTTCAAATACTTGTGATATACATGATTTAAC
Organism: Megalopta genalis; assembly: GCF_051020955.1. Lineage (NCBI taxonomy): Eukaryota > Metazoa > Arthropoda > Insecta > Hymenoptera > Halictidae > Megalopta > Megalopta genalis. The sequence continues at coordinate 182,905 of NW_027476422.1, read as the reverse complement.
TTCAACAGCATCCGAAACAAACGAGTTAGATTCAAATCCATGCGAAACACATGATTTAGCTTCAAAACAATGCGAAGAAGTAGGCATATCTTCGAATCCATGCGAAACAAATGGATTAGCTTCTTATACTTGTGATATACATGATTTAGCTTCAACAGCATGCGAAATAAACGAGTTAGCTTCAAATCCATGCGAAACACATGATTTAGCTTCAAATCAATGCGAATTAGAAGGGTTATCTTGGAATCCATGCGAAACGTATGATATAGCTTCAAATACTTGTGGTATACATGATTTAGCTTCAACAGCATGCGAAACAAACGAGTTAGCTTCAAATCCATGCGAAACACATGATTTAGCATCAAATCAATGCGAAGTAGAAGTCTGATCTTCGAATCCGTGCGAAGCAAATGGTTTAGCTTCAAATACTTGTGATATACATGATTTAGCTTCAACAGCATGCGAAACAAACGAGTTAGCTTCAAAACCGAGCGAAACACATGATTTAGCCTCAAATCAATGCGAAGTAGAAGGCTGATCATCGAATCCATGGGAAGCAAGTGGTTTAGCTTCAAACACTTGTGATATACATGATTTAGCTTCAACAGCATGCGAAACAAATGAGTTATCTTCAAATCCAAGCGAAACACATGATTTATCTTCAAGTCAATGCGATGTAGAAAGCTTGGATTCAAAACCATGGGAATCAAATGGTTTAGCTTCAAATACTTGTGATATGCATGATTTAGCTGCAACTACTAGCGAAAAAAACGAGTTAGCTTCAAATCCAAGCGAAACACATGAGTTAGGTTCAAATCAATGCGAATTAGAAGGGTTATCTTCGTATCCATGCGAAACAAATGATATAGCTTCAAATACTTGTGATATACATGATTTAACTTCAACAGCATCCGAAACAAACGAGTTAGATTCAAATCCATGCGAAACACAAGATTTAGCTTCAAATCAATGCGAAGAAGAAGGCATATCTTCGAATCCATGCGAAACAAATGGATTAGCTTCTTATACTTGTGATATACATGATTTAGCTTCAACAGCATGCGAAATAAACGTGTTAGCTTCAAATCCATGCGAAACACATGATTTAGCTTCAAATCAATGCGAATTAGAAGGGTTATCTTGGAATCCATGCGAAACGTATGATATAGCTTCAAATACTTGTGGTATACATGATTTAGCTTCAACAGCTTGCGAAACAAACGAGTTAGCTTCAAATCCATGCGAAACACATGATTTAGCATGAAATCAATGCGAAGTAGAAGGCTGATCTTCGAATCCATGCGTAACAAATGGTTTAGCTTGAAATACTTGTGATATACATAATTTAGCTTCAACAGCATGCGAAACAAACGAGTTAGCTTCAAATCCATGCGAAACACATGATTTAGCTTCAAATCAATGCGAATTAGAAGGGTTATCTTGGAATCCATGCGAAACGTATGATATAGCTTCAAATACTTGTGATATACATGATTTAGCTTCAACAGCATGCGAAACGAACGAGTTAGCTTCAAAACCGAGCGAAACACATGATTTAGCCTCAAATCAATGCGAAGTAGAAAGCTTAGCTTCAAAACCATGGGAATCAAATGGTTTAGCTTCAAATACTTGTGATATACGTGATTTAGCTTCAACTGCATGCGAAACAAACGAGTTAGCTTAAAATCCATGCGGAACACATGATTTAGCTTCAAATCAATGCGAAGTAGAAGGCTGATCTTCGAATCCATGCGAAGCAAATGGTTTAGCTTCAAATACTTTTGATACATTTGAGTTAGCTTCAACAGCATGCGAAAAAACGAGTTAGCTTCAAAACCAAGCGAAACACATGATTTAGCCTCAAATCAATGCGAAGTAGATGGCTTATCTTCGAATAAATGCGAAACAAATGGTTTAGATTCAATTACTTGTGATATACATGATTTAGCTTCAACAGCATGCGAAACAAACGAGTTAGCTTCAAATCCATGCGAAACAATCGAGTTAGCTTCAAATCCATGCGAAACACATGATTTAGCTTCAAATCAATGCGAAGTAGAAAGCTTAGCTTCAAAACCATGGGAATCAAGTGGTTTAACTTCAAATACTTGTGATATACATGATTTAGCTTCAACTGCATGCGAAACAAACGAGTTAGCTTAAAATCCATGCGGAACACATGATTTAGCTTCAAATAAATGCGAAGTAGATGGCTGATCTTCGAATCCATGCGAAGCAAATGGTTTAGCTGCAAATACTTGTGATTACATGATTTAGCTTCAACAGCCTGCGAAACAAACGAGTTAGCTTCAAATCCATGCGATACACATGATTTAGATTCAAATCAATGCGAATTAGAAGGGTTATCTTGGAATCCATGCGAAACGTATTTTATAGCTTCAAATACTTGTGATATACATGATTTAGCTTCAACAGCATGCGAAACAAACGAGTTAGCTTCAAATCCATGCGAAACACATGATTTAGCATCAAATCAATGCGAAGTAGAAGGCTGATCTTCGAATCAATGCGAAGCAAATGGTTTAGCTTGAAATACTTGTGATATATATGATTTAGCTTTAACAGCATGCGAAATAAACGAGTTAGCTTCAAATCCATGCGAAACGCATGATTTAGATTCAAATCAATGCGAAGTAGGAGGCTTATCTTCGATCCCATGCGATACAAATGGTTTAGCTTCAAATCCTTGTGATATACATGATTTAGCTTCAACAGCATGCGAAACAAATGAGTTATATTCAAATCCAAGCGAAACACATGATTTATCTTCAAATCTATGCGAATTAGAAGGGTTATCTTGGAATCCATGCGAAACGTATGATATAGCTTCAAATACTTGTGATATACATGATTTAGCTTCAACAGCATGCGAAACAAACGAGTTGGCTTCAAAACCGAGCGAAACACATGATTTAGCCTCAAATCAATGCGAAGTAGAAGGCTTAGCTTCGAATAAATGCGAAACAAATGGTTTAACTTCAAATACTTGTGATATATATGATTTAGCTTCAACAGCATGCGAAACAAACGAGTTTGCTTCAAATCCATGCGAAACACATGATTCAGCTTCAAATCAATGCGAATTAGAAGGGTTATCTTGGAATCCATGCGAAGCAAATGGTTTAGCTTCAAATACTTGTGATATACATGATTTAGCTTCAACAGCATGCGAAACAAATGAGTTATCTTCAAATCCAAGCGAAACACATGATTTATCTTCAAGTCAATGCGATGTAGAAAGCTTGGCTTCAAAACCATGGGAATCAAATGGTTTAGCTTCAAATACTTGTGATATGCATGATTTAGCTTCAACTACTAGCGAAAAAAACGAGTTAGCTTCAAATCCAAGCGAAACACATGATTTAGCTTCAAATCAATGCGAAGAAGTAGCCATATCTTCGAATCCATGCGAAACAAATGGATTAGCTTCTTATACTTGTGATATACATGATTTAGCTTCAACAGCATGCGAAATAAACGAGATAGCTTCAAATCCATGCGAAACACATGATTTAGCTTCAAATCAATGCGAATTAGAAGGGTTATCTTGGAATCCATGCGAAACGCATGATATAGCTTCAAATACTTGTGGTATACATGATTTAGTTTCAACAGCATGCGAAACAAACGAGTTAGCTTCAAATCCATGCGAAACACATGATTTATCATCAAATCAATGCGAAGTAGAAGGCTGATCTTCGAATCCATGCGAAGCAAATGGTTTAGCTTCAAATACTTGTGATATACATGATTTAGCTTCAACAGCATGCGAAACAAATGAGTTATATTCAAATCCAAGCGAAACACATGAATTATCTTCAAATCAATGCGAAGTAGAAGGCTGATCTTCGAATCCATGCGTAACACATGGTTTAGCTTCAAATACTTGTGATATACATGATTTAGCTTCAACAGCATGCGAAACAAACGAGTTAGCTTCAAATCCATGCGAAACACATGATTTAGCTTCAAATCAATGCGAAGAAGTAGGCATATCTTCGAATCCATGCAAAACAAATGGATTAGCTTCTTATACTTGTGATATACATGATTTAGCTTCAACAGCATGCGAAATAAACGAGTTAGCTTCAAATCCTTGCGAAACACATGACTTAGCTTCAAATCAATGCGAATGAGAAGGGTTATCTTGGAATCCATGCGAAACGCATGATATAGCTTCAAATACTTGTGGTATACATGATTTAGCTTCAACAGCATGCGAAACAAACGAGTTAGCTTCAAATCCATGCGAAACACATGATTTATCATCAAATCAATGCGAAGTAGAAGGCTGATCTTCGAATCCATGCGAAGCAAATGGTTTAGCTTCAAATACTTGTGATATACATGATTTAGCTTCAACAGGATGCGAAACAAATGAGTTATATTCAAATCCAAGTGAAACACATGAATTATCTTCAAATCTATGCGAATTAGAAGGGTTATCTTGGAATCCATGCGAAACGTATGATATAGCTTCAAATACTTGTGATATACATGATTTAGCTTCAACGGCATGCGAAACAAACGAGTTAGTTTCAAAACCGAGCGAAACACATGATTTAGCCTCAAATCAATGCGAAGTAGAAGGCTTAGCTTCGAATAAATGCGAAACAAATGGTTTAGCTTCAAATACTTGTGAAATATATGATTTAGCTTCAACAGCATGCGAAACAAACGAGTTAGCTTCAAATCCATGCGAAACACATGATTTAGATTCAAATCAATGCGAAGTAGGAGGCTTATCTTCGATCCCATGCGATACAAATGGTTTAGCTTCAAATACTTGTGATATACATGATTTAGCTACAACAGCATGCGAAACAAACGAGTTAGCTTCAAATCCATGCGAAACACATGATTTAGCATCAAATCAATGCGAAGTAGAAGGCTGATCTTCGAATCCATGCGTAACAAATGGTTTAGCTTCAAATACTTGTGATATACATGATTTAGCTTCAACAGGATGCGAAACAAACGAGTTAGCTTCAAATCCATGCGAAACACATGTTTTAGCTTCAAATCAATGCGAATTAGAAGGGTTATCTTGGAATCCATGCGAAACGTATGATATAGCTTGAAATACTTGTGATATACATGATCTAGCTTCAACTACTAGCGAAAAAAACGAGTTAGCTTCAAATCCATGCGAAACACATGATTTAGCTTCAAATCAATGCGAATTTGAAGGGTTATCATCGAATCCATGCGAAACAAATGATATAGCTTCAAATACTTGTGATATACATGATTTAGCTTCAACAGCATCCGAAACAAACGAGTTAGATTCAAATCCATGCGAAACACATGATTTAGCTTCAAATCAATGCGAAATAGAAGGGTTATCTTCGTATCGATGCGAAACAAATGGTTTAGCTTCAAATACTTGTGATATACATGATTTAGCTTCAACAGCATGCGAAACAAATGAGTTATATTCAAATCCAAGCGAAACACATGAATTATCTTCAAATCTATGCGAATTAGAAGGGTTATCTTGGAATCCATGCGAAACGTATGATATAGCTTCAAATACTTGTGATATACATGATTTAGCTTCAACGGCATGCGAAACAAACGAGTTAGTTTCAAAACCGAGCGAAACACATGATTTAGCCTCAAATCAATGCGAAGTAGAAGGCTTAGCTTCGAATAAATGCGAAACAAATGGTTTAGCTTCAAATACTTGTGAAATATATGATTTAGCTTCAACAGCATGCGAAACAAACGAGTTAGCTTCAAATCCATGCGAAACACATGATTTAGATTCAAATCAATGCGAAGTAGGAGGCTTATCTTCGATCCCATGCGATACAAATGGTTTAGCTTCAAATACTTGTGATATACATGATTTAGCTACAACAGCATGCGAAACAAACGAGTTAGCTTCAAATCCATGCGAAACACATGATTTAGCATCAAATCAATGCGAAGTAGAAGGCTGATCTTCGAATCCATGCGTAACAAATGCTTTAGCTTCAAATACTTGTGATATACATGATTTAGCTTCAACAGGATGCGAAACAAACGAGTTAGCTTCAAATCCATGCGAAACACATGCTTTAGCTTCAAATCAATGCGAATTAGAAGGGTTATCTTGGAATCCATGCGAAACGTATGATATAGCTTGAAATACTTGTGATATACATGATCTAGCTTCAACTACTAGCGAAAAAAACGAGTTAGCTTCAAATCCATGCGAAACACATGATTTAGCTTCAAATCAATGCGAATTAGAAGGGTTATCATCGAATCCATGCGAAACAAATGATATAGCTTCAAATACTTGTGATATACATGATTTAGCTTCAACAGCATCCGAAACAAACGAGTTAGATTCAAATCCATGCGAAACACATGATTTAGCTTCAAATCAATGCGAAATAGAAGGGTTATGTTCGTATCGATGCGAAACAAATGGTTTAGCTGCAAATACTTGTGATATACGTGATTTAGCTTCAACTGTATGCGAAACAAACGAGTTAACTTCAAATCCATGCGAAACGAATAGTTTAGCTTCAAATACTTGTGATATACATGATTCAGCTTCAACTGCATGCGAAACAAACGAGTTACCTTTAAATCCGTGCGAAACACATGATTTAGATTAAAATCAATACGAGGTAGAAGGCTTATCTTCGAATCCATGCGAAACAAATGGTTTAGCTTCAAATACTTGTGATATATATGATTTAGCTTCAACAGCATGCGATACAAACGAGTTAGCTTCAAATCCATGCGAAACACATGATTTAGCTTCAAATCAATGCGAAGTAGGAGGCTTATCTTCGATCCCATCCGATACAAATGGTTTAGCTTCAAATACTTGTGATATACATGATTTAGCTTGAACAGCATGCGAAACAAACGAGTTAGCTTCAAATCCATGCGAAACACATGATTTAGCATCAAATCAATGCGAAGTAGAAGGCTGATCTTCGAAACCATGCGTAACAAATGGTTTAGCTTGAAATACTTGTGATATAGATGATTTAGCTTCAACAGCATGCGAAACAAACGAGTTAGCTTCAAATCCATGCGAAAAACATGATTTAGCTTCAAATCAATGCGAATTAGAAGGGTTATCTTGGAATCCATGCGAAACGTATGATATAGCTTCAAATACTTGTGATATACATGATTTAGCTTCAACAGCATGCGAAACAAACGAGTTATCTTCAATACCGAGCGAAACACATGATTTAGCCTCAAATCAATGCGAAGTAGAAGGCTTAGCTTCGAATAAATGCGAAACAAATGGTTTAGCTTCAAATACTTGTGATATGTATGATTTAGCTTCAACAGCATGCGAAACAAATGAGTTATATTCAAATCCAAGCGAAACACATGATTTATCTTCAAATCTATGCGAATTAGAAGGGTTATCTTGGAATCCATGCGAAACGTATGATATAGCTTCAAATACTTGTGATATACATGATTTAGCTTCAACAGCATGCGAAACAAACGAGTTAGCATCAAAACCAAGCGAAACACATGATTTAGCCTCAAATCAATGCGAAGTAGAAGGCTTAGCTTCGAATCCATGCGTAACAAATGGTGTAGCTTGAAATACTTGTGATATACATGATTTAGCTTCAACAGCATGCGAAACAAACGAATTAGCTTCAAATCCATGCGAAACACATGATTTATCTTCAAATCAATGCTAAGTAGAAGGCTGATCTTCGAATCCATGCGTAAGAAATGGTTTAGGTTCAAATACTTGTGATATACATGATTTAGCTTCAACACCATGCGAAACAATCAAGTTAGCTTCAAATCCATGCGAAACACATGATTTAGCTTCAAATCAATGCGAATTAGAAGGGTTATCATCGAATCCATGCGAAACAAATGATATAGCTTCAAATACTTGTGATATACATGATTTAGCTTCAACAGCATCCGAAACAAACGAGTTAGATTCAAATCCATGCGAAACACATGATTTAGCTTCAAATCAATGCGAAATAGAAGGGTTATCTTCGTATCGATGCGAAACAAATGGTTTAGCTGCAAATACTTGTGATATACGTGATTTAGCTTCAACTGTATGCGAAACAAACGAGTTAACTTCAAATCCATGCGAAACGAATAGTTTAGCTTCAAATACTTGTGATATACATGATTCAGCTTCAACTGCATGCGAAACAAACGAGTTACCTTTAAATCCGTGCGAAACACATGATTTAGATTAAAATCAATACGAGGTAGAAGGCTTATTTTCGAATCCATGCGAAACAAATGGTTTAGCTTCAAATACTTGTGATATACATGATTTAGCTACAACTGCATGCGAAAAAAACGAGTTAGCTTCAAAACCAAGCGAAACACATGATTTAGCCTCAAATCAATGCGAAGTAGAAGGCTTAGCTTCGAATAAATGCGAAACAAATGGTTTAGCTTCAAATACTTGTGATATATATGATTTAGCTTCAACAGCATGCGATACAAACGAGTTAGCTTCAAATCCATGCGAAACACATGATTTAGCTTCAAATCAATGCGAAGTAGGAGGCTTATCTTCGATCCCATCCGATACAAATGGTTTAGCTTCAAATACTTGTGATATACATGATTTAGCTTGAACAGCATGCGAAACAAACGAGTTACCTTTAAATCCGTGCGAAACACATGATTTAGATTAAAATCAATACGAGGTAGAAGGCTTATCTTCGAATCCATGCGAAACAAATGGTTTAGCTTCAAATACTTGTGATATACATGATTTAGCTACAACTGCATGCGAAAAAAACGAGTTAGCTTCAAAACCAAGCGAAACACATGATTTAGCCTCAAATCAATGCGAAGTAGAAGGCTTAGCTTCGAATAAATGCGAAACAAATGGTTTAGCTTCAAATACTTGTGATATATATGATTTAGCTTCAACAGCATGCGATACAACCGAGTTAGCTTCAAATCCATGCGAAACACATGATTTAGCTTCAAATTAATGCGAAGTAGGAGGCTTATCTTCGATCCCATCCGATACAAATGGTTTAGCTTCAAATACTTGTGATATACATGATTTAGCTTGAACAGCATGCGAAACAAACGAGTTACCTTTAAATCCGTGCGAAACACATGATTTAGATTAAAATCAATACGAGGTAGAAGGCTTATCTTCGAATCCATGCGAAACAAATGGTTTAGCTTCAAATACTTGTGATATACATGATTTAGCTACAACTGCATGCGAAAAAAACGAGTTAGCTTCAAAACCAAGCGAAACACATGATTTAGCCTCAAATCAATGCGAAGTAGAAGGCTTAGCTTCGAATAAATGCGAAACAAATGGTTTAGCTTCAAATACTTGTGATATATATGATTTAGCTTCAACAGCATGCGATACAAACGAGTTAGCTTCAAATCCATGCGAAACACATGATTTAGCTTCAAATCAATGCGAAGTAGGAGGCTTATCTTCGATCCCATCCGATACAAATGGTTTAGCTTCAAATACTTGTGATATACATGATTTAGCTTGAACAGCATGCGAAACAAACGAGTTAGCTTCAAATCCATGCGAAACACAGATTTAGCATCAAATCAATGCGAAGTAGAAGGCTGATCTTCGAAACCATGCGTAACAAATGGTTTAGCTTGAAATACTTGTGATATACATGATTTAGCTTCAACAGCATGCGAAACAAACGAGTTAGCTTCAAATCCATGCGAAAAACATGATTTAGCTTCAAATCAATGCGAATTATAAGGGTTATCTTGGAATCCATGCGAAACGTATGATATAGCTTCAAATACTTGTGATATACATGATTTAGCTTCAACAGCATGCGAAACAAACGAGTTAGCTTCAAAACCGAGCGAAACACATGATTTAGCCTCAAATCAATGCGAAGTAGAAGGCTTAGCTTCGAATAAATGCGAAACAAATGGTTTAGCTTCAAATACTTGTGATATATATGATTTAGCTTCAACAGCATGCGAAACAAATGAGTTAGCTTCAAATCCTTGCGAAACACATGATTTATCTTCAAATCTATGCGAATTAGAAGGGTTATCTTGGAATCCATGCGAAACGTATGATATAGCTTCAAATACTTGTGATATACATGATTTAGCTTCAACAGCATGCGAAACAAACGAGTTAGCATCAAAACCAAGCGAAACACATGATTTAGCCTCAAATCAATGCGAAGTAGAAGGCTTAGCTTCGAATCCATGCGTAACAAATGGTGTAGCTTGAAATACTTGTGATATACATGATTTAGCTTCAACTGCATGCGAAACAAACGAGTTAGCTTCAAATCCATGCGAAACACATGATTTATCTTCAAATCAATGCTAAGTAGAAGGCTGATCTTCGAAACCATGCGTAACAAATGGTTTAGCTTGAAATACTTGTGATATAGATGATTTAGCTTCAACAGCATGCGAAACAAACGAGTTAGCTTCAAATCCATGCGAAAAACATGATTTAGCTTCAAATCAATGCGAATTAGAAGGGTTATCTTGGAATCCATGCGAAACGTATGATATAGCTTCAAATACTTGTGATATACATGATTTAGCTTCAACAGCATCCGAAACAAACGAGTTAGATTCAAATCCATGCGAAACACATGATTTAGCTTCAAATCAATGCGAAATAGAAGGGTTATCTTCGTATCGATGCGAAACAAATGGTTTAGCTGCAAATACTTGTGATATACGTGATTTAGCTTCAACTGTATGCGAAACAAACGAGTTAACTTCAAATCCATGCGAAACGAATAGTTTAGCTTCAAATACTTGTGATATACATGATTTAGCTACAACTGCATGCGAAAAAAACGAGTTAGCTTCAAAACCAAGCGAAACACATGATTTAGCCTCAAATCAATGCGAAGTAGAAGGCTTAGCTTCGAATAAATGCGAAACAAATGGTTTAGCTTCAAATACTTGTGATATATATGATTTAGCTTCAACAGCATGCGATACAAACGAGTTAGCTTCAAATCCATGCGAAACACATGATTTAGCTTCAAATCAATGCGAAGTAGGAGGCTTATCTTCGATCCCATCCGATACAAATGGTTTAGCTTCAAATACTTGTGATATACATGATTTAGCTTGAACAGCATGCGAAACAAACGAGTTACCTTTAAATCCGTGCGAAACACATGATTTAGATTAAAATCAATACGAGGTAGAAGGCTTATCTTCGAATCCATGCGAAACAAATGGTTTAGCTTCAAATACTTGTGATATACATGATTTAGCTACAACTGCATGCGAAAAAAACGAGTTAGCTTCAAAACCAAGCGAAACACATGATTTAGCCTCAAATCAATGCGAAGTAGAAGGCTTAGCTTCGAATAAATGCGAAACAAATGGTTTAGCTTCAAATACTTGTGATATATATGATTTAGCTTCAACAGCATGCGATACAAACGAGTTAGCTTCAAATCCATGCGAAACACATGATTTAGCTTCAAATCAATGCGAAGTAGGAGGCTTATCTTCGATCCCATCCGATACAAATGGTTTAGCTTCAAATACTTGTGATATACATGATTTAGCTTGAACAGCATGCGAAACAAACGAGTTACCTTTAAATCCGTGCGAAACACATGATTTAGATTAAAATCAATACGAGGTAGAAGGCTTATCTTCGAATCCATGCGAAACAAATGGTTTAGCTTCAAATACTTGTGATATACATGATTTAGCTACAACTGCATGCGAAAAAAACGAGTTAGCTTCAAAACCAAGCGAAACACATGATTTAGCCTCAAATCAATGCGAAGTAGAAGGCTTAGCTTCGAATAAATGCGAAACAAATGGTTTAGCTTCAAATACTTGTGATATATATGATTTAGCTTCAACAGCATGCGATACAAACGAGTTAGCTTCAAATCCATGCGAAGTAGGAGGCTTATCTTCGATCCCATCCGATACAAATGGTTTAGCTTCAAATACTTGTGATATACATGATTTAGCTTGAACAGCATGCGAAACAAACGAGTTAGCTTCAAATCCATGCGAAACACATGATTTAGCATCAAATCAATGCGAAGTAGAAGGCTGATCTCCGAATCCATGCGTAACAAATGGTTTAGCTGCAAATACTTGTGATATACATGATTTAGCTTCAACTGCATGCGAAACAAACGAGTTATATTCAAATCCAAGCGAAGCACATGATTTATCTTGAAATCTATGCGAAGTAGAAAGCTTAGCTTCAAAACCATGGGAATCAAATGGTTTAGCTTCAAATACTTGTGATATACATGATTTAGCTTCAACTGCATGCGAAACAAACGAGTTAGCTTAAAAGCCATGCGGAACACATGATTTAGCTTCAAATCAATGCGAAGTAGAAGCCTGATCTTCGAATCCATGCGAAGCAAATGGTTTAGCTTCAAATACTTTTGATACACTTGAGTTAGCTTCAACAGCATGCGAAACAAACGAGTTAGCTTCAAATCCTTGCGAAACACATGATTTTGCATCAAATCAATGCGAAGTGGAAGACTTATCTTCGAATCCATGCGAAACGAATAGTTTAGCTTCAAATACTTGTGATATACATGATTCAGCTTCAACTGCATGCGAAACAAACGAGTTAGCTTTAAATCCATGCGAAACACATGATTTAGATCAAAATCAATGCGAAGTAGAAGGCTTATCTTGGAATCCATGCGAAACGTATGATATAGCTTCAAATACTTGTGATATACATGATTTAGCTTCAACAGCATGCGAAACAAACGAGTTAGCTTCAAAACCGAGCGAAACACATGATTTAGCATCACATCAATGCGAAGTAGAAGGCTTAGCTTCGAATAAATGCGAAACAAATGGTTTAGCTTCAAATACTTGTGATATATATGATTTAGCTTCAACAGCATGCGAAACAAATGAGTTATATTCAAATCCAAGCGAAACACATGATTTATCTTCAAATCTATGCGAATTAGAAGGGTTATCTTGGAATCCATGCGAAACGTATGATATAGCTTCAAATACTTGTGATATACATGATTTAGCTTCAACAGCATGCGAAACAAACGAGTTAGCATCAAAACCAAGCGAAACACATGATTTAGCCTCAAATCAATGCGAAGTAGAAGGCTTAGCTTCGAATAAATGCGAAACAAATGGTTTAGCTTCAAATCCATGCGAAACACATGTTTTAGCTTCAAATCAATGCGAATTAGAAGGGTTATCTTGGAATCCATGCGAAACGTATGATATAGCATGAAATACTTGTGATATACATGATTTAGCTTCAACTACTAGCGAAAAGAACGAGTTAGCTTCAAATCCAAGCGAAACACATGATTTAGCCTCAAATCAATGCGAATTAGAAGGGTTATCATCGAATCCATGCGAAACAAATGATATAGCTTCAAATACTTGTGATATACATGATTTAGCTTCAACAGCATCCGAAACAAACGAGTTAGATTCAAATCCATGCGAAACACATGATTTAGATTAAAATCAATGCGAAGTAGAAGGCTTATCTTCGAATCCATGCGAAGCAAATGGTTTAGCTTCAAATACTTGTGATATACATGATTTAGCTTCAACAGCATGCGAAACAAATGAGTTATATTCAAATCCAAGCGAAACACATGATTTATCTTGAAATCTATGCGAAGTAGAAAGCTTAGCTTCAAAACCATGGGAATCAAATGGTTTAGCTTCAAATACTTGTGATATACATGATTTAGCTTCAACTGCATGCGAAACAAACGAGTTAGCTTAAAATCCGTGCGAAACACATGATTTAGATTAAAATCAATACGAGGTAGAAGGCTTATCTTCGAATCCATGCGAAACAAATGGTTTAGCTTCAAATACTTGTGATATACATGATTTAGCTACAACTGCATGCGAAAAAAACGAGTTAGCTTCAAAACCAAGCGAAACACATGATTTAGCCTCAAATCAATGCGAAGTAGAAGGCTTAGCTTCGAATAAATGCGAAACAAATGGTTTAGCTTCAAATACTTGTGATATATATGATTTAGCTTCAACAGCATGCGATACAAACGAGTTAGCTTCAAATCCATGCGAAACACATGATTTAGCTTCAAATCAATGCGAAGTAGGAGGCTTATCTTCGATCCCATCCGATACAAATGGTTTAGCTTCAAATACTTGTGATATACATGATTTAGCTTCAAATCAATGCGAATTAGAAGGGTTATCATCGAATCCATGCGAAACAAATGATATAGCTTCAAATACTTGTGATATACATGATTTAGCTTCAACAGCATCCGAAACAAACGAGTTAGATTCAAATCCATGCGAAACACATGATTTAGCTTCAAATCAATGCGAAATAGAAGGGTTATCTTCGTATCGATGCGAAACAAATGGTTTAGCTGCAAATACTTGTGATATACGTGATTTAGCTTCAACTGTATGCGAAACAAACGAGTTAACTTCAAATCCATGCGAAACGAATAGTTTAGCTTCAAATACTTGTGATATACATGATTCAGCTTCAACTGCATGCGAAACAAACGAGTTACCTTTAAATCCGTGCGAAACACATGATTTAGATTAAAATCAATACGAGGTAGAAGGCTTATTTTCGAATCCATGCGAAACAAATGGTTTAGCTTCAAATACTTGTGATATACATGATTTAGCTACAACTGCATGCGAAAAAAACGAGTTAGCTTCAAAACCAAGCGAAACACATGATTTAGCCTCAAATCAATGCGAAGTAGAAGGCTTAGCTTCGAATAAATGCGAAACAAATGGTTTAGCTTCAAATACTTGTGATATATATGATTTAGCTTCAACAGCATGCGATACAAACGAGTTAGCTTCAAATCCATGCGAAACACATGATTTAGCTTCAAATCAATGCGAAGTAGGAGGCTTATCTTCGATCCCATCCGATACAAATGGTTTAGCTTCAAATACTTGTGATATACATGATTTAGCTTGAACAGCATGCGAAACAAACGAGTTACCTTTAAATCCGTGCGAAACACATGATTTAGATTAAAATCAATACGAGGTAGAAGGCTTATCTTCGAATCCATGCGAAACAAATGGTTTAGCTTCAAATACTTGTGATATACATGATTTAGCTACAACTGCATGCGAAAAAAACGAGTTAGCTTCAAAACCAAGCGAAACACATGATTTAGCCTCAAATCAATGCGAAGTAGAAGGCTTAGCTTCGAATAAATGCGAAACAAATGGTTTAGCTTCAAATACTTGTGATATATATGATTTAGCTTCAACAGCATGCGATACAAACGAGTTAGCTTCAAATCCATGCGAAACACATGATTTAGCTTCAAATTAATGCGAAGTAGGAGGCTTATCTTCGATCCCATCCGATACAAATGGTTTAGCTTCAAATACTTGTGATATACATGATTTAGCTTGAACAGCATGCGAAACAAACGAGTTACCTTTAAATCCGTGCGAAACACATGATTTAGATTAAAATCAATACGAGGTAGAAGGCTTATCTTCGAATCCATGCGAAACAAATGGTTTAGCTTCAAATACTTGTGATATACATGATTTAGCTACAACTGCATGCGAAAAAAACGAGTTAGCTTCAAAACCAAGCGAAACACATGATTTAGCCTCAAATCAATGCGAAGTAGAAGGCTTAGCTTCGAATAAATGCGAAACAAATGGTTTAGCTTCAAATACTTGTGATATATATGATTTAGCTTCAACAGCATGCGATACAAACGAGTTAGCTTCAAATCCATGCGAAACACATGATTTAGCTTCAAATCAATGCGAAGTAGGAGGCTTATCTTCGATCCCATCCGATACAAATGGTTTAGCTTCAAATACTTGTGATATACATGATTTAGCTTGAACAGCATGCGAAACAAACGAGTTAGCTTCAAATCCATGCGAAACACAGATTTAGCATCAAATCAATGCGAAGTAGAAGGCTGATCTTCGAAACCATGCGTAACAAATGGTTTAGCTTGAAATACTTGTGATATACATGATTTAGCTTCAACAGCATGCGAAACAAACGAGTTAGCTTCAAATCCATGCGAAAAACATGATTTAGCTTCAAATCAATGCGAATTATAAGGGTTATCTTGGAATCCATGCGAAACGTATGATATAGCTTCAAATACTTGTGATATACATGATTTAGCTTCAACAGCATGCGAAACAAACGAGTTAGCTTCAAAACCGAGCGAAACACATGATTTAGCCTCAAATCAATGCGAAGTAGAAGGCTTAGCTTCGAATAAATGCGAAACAAATGGTTTAGCTTCAAATACTTGTGATATATATGATTTAGCTTCAACAGCATGCGAAACAAATGAGTTAGCTTCAAATCCTTGCGAAACACATGATTTATCTTCAAATCTATGCGAATTAGAAGGGTTATCTTGGAATCCATGCGAAACGTATGATATAGCTTCAAATACTTGTGATATACATGATTTAGCTTCAACAGCATGCGAAACAAACGAGTTAGCATCAAAACCAAGCGAAACACATGATTTAGCCTCAAATCAATGCGAAGTAGAAGGCTTAGCTTCGAATCCATGCGTAACAAATGGTGTAGCTTGAAATACTTGTGATATACATGATTTAGCTTCAACTGCATGCGAAACAAACGAGTTAGCTTCAAATCCATGCGAAACACATGATTTATCTTCAAATCAATGCTAAGTAGAAGGCTGATCTTCGAAACCATGCGTAACAAATGGTTTAGCTTGAAATACTTGTGATATAGATGATTTAGCTTCAACAGCATGCGAAACAAACGAGTTAGCTTCAAATCCATGCGAAAAACATGATTTAGCTTCAAATCAATGCGAATTAGAAGGGTTATCTTGGAATCCATGCGAAACGTATGATATAGCTTCAAATACTTGTGATATACATGATTTAGCTTCAACAGCATCCGAAACAAACGAGTTAGATTCAAATCCATGCGAAACACATGATTTAGCTTCAAATCAATGCGAAATAGAAGGGTTATCTTCGTATCGATGCGAAACAAATGGTTTAGCTGCAAATACTTGTGATATACGTGATTTAGCTTCAACTGTATGCGAAACAAACGAGTTAACTTCAAATCCATGCGAAACGAATAGTTTAGCTTCAAATACTTGTGATATACATGATTCAGCTTCAACTGCATGCGAAACAAACGAGTTACCTTTAAATCCGTGCGAAACACATGATTTAGATTAAAATCAATACGAGGTAGAAGGCTTATCTTCGAATCCATGCGAAACAAATGGTTTAGCTTCAAATACTTGTGATATACATGATTTAGCTACAACTGCATGCGAAAAAAACGAGTTAGCTTCAAAACCAAGCGAAACACATGATTTAGCCTCAAATCAATGCGAAGTAGAAGGCTTAGCTTCGAATAAATGCGAAACAAATGGTTTAGCTTCAAATACTTGTGATATATATGATTTAGCTTCAACAGCATGCGATACAAACGAGTTACCTTTAAATCCGTGCGAAACACATGATTTAGATTAAAATCAATACGAGGTAGAAGGCTTATCTTCGAATCCATGCGAAACAAATGGTTTAGCTTCAAATACTTGTGATATACATGATTTAGCTACAACTGCATGCGAAAAAAACGAGTTAGCTTCAAAACCAAGCGAAACACATGATTTAGCCTCAAATCAATGCGAAGTAGAAGGCTTAGCTTCGAATAAATGCGAAACAAATGGTTTAGCTTCAAATACTTGTGATATATATGATTTAGCTTCAACAGCATGCGATACAAACGAGTTAGCTTCAAATCCATGCGAAACACATGATTTAGCTTCAAATCAATGCGAAGTAGGAGGCTTATCTTCGATCCCATCCGATACAAATGGTTTAGCTTCAAATACTTGTGATATACATGATTTAGCTTGAACAGCATGCGAAACAAACGAGTTACCTTTAAATCCGTGCGAAACACATGATTTAGATTAAAATCAATACGAGGTAGAAGGCTTATCTTCGAATCCATGCGAAACAAATGGTTTAGCTTCAAATACTTGTGATATACATGATTTAGCTACAACTGCATGCGAAAAAAACGAGTTAGCTTCAAAACCAAGCGAAACACATGATTTAGCCTCAAATCAATGCGAAGTAGAAGGCTTAGCTTCGAATAAATGCGAAACAAATGGTTTAGCTTCAAATACTTGTGATATATATGATTTAGCTTCAACAGCATGCGATACAAACGAGTTAGCTTCAAATCCATGCGAAACACATGATTTAGCTTCAAATCAATGCGAAGTAGGAGGCTTATCTTCGATCCCATCCGATACAAATGGTTTAGCTTCAAATACTTGTGATATACATGATTTAGCTTGAACAGCATGCGAAACAAACGAGTTAGCTTCAAATCCATGCGAAACACATGATTTAGCATCAAATCAATGCGAAGTAGAAGGCTGATCTTCGAAACCATGCGTAACAAATGGTTTAGCTTGAAATACTTGTGATATACATGATTTAGCTTCAACAGCATGCGAAACAAACGAGTTAGCTTCAAATCCATGCGAAACACATGATTTAGCTTCAAATCAATGCGAATTAGAAGGGTTATCTTGGAATCCATGCGAAACGTATGATATAGCTTCAAATACTTGTGATATACATGATTTAGCTTCAACAGCATGCGAAACAAACGAGTTAGCTTCAAAACCGAGCGAAACACATGATTTAGCATCACATCAATGCGAAGTAGAAGGCTTAGCTTCGAATAAATGCGAAACAAATGGTTTAGCTTCAAATACTTGTGATATATATGATTTAGCTTCAACAGCATGCGAAACAAATGAGTTATATTCAAATCCAAGCGAAACACATGATTTATCTTCAAATCTATGCGAATTAGAAGGGTTATCTTGGAATCCATGCGAAACGTATGATATAGCTTCAAATACTTGTGATATACATGATTTAGCTTCAACAGCATGCGAAACAAACGAGTTAGCATCAAAACCAAGCGAAACACATGATTTAGCCTCAAATCAATGCGAAGTAGAAGGCTTAGCTTCGAATAAATGCGAAACAAATGGTTTAGCTTCAAATCCATGCGAAACACATGTTTTAGCTTCAAATCAATGCGAATTAGAAGGGTTATCTTGGAATCCATGCGAAACGTATGATATAGCATGAAATACTTGTGATATACATGATTTAGCTTCAACTACTAGCGAAAAAAACGAGTTAGCTTCAAATCCAAGCGAAACACATGATTTAGCCTCAAATCAATGCGAATTAGAAGGGTTATCATCGAATCCATGCGAAACAAATGATATAGCTTCAAATACTTGTGATATACATGATTTAGCTTCAACAGCATCCGAAACAAACGAGTTAGATTCAAATCCATGCGAAACACATGATTTAGATTAAAATCAATGCGAAGTAGAAGGCTTATCTTCGAATCCATGCGAAGCAAATGGTTTAGCTTCAAATACTTGTGATATACATGATTTAGCTTCAACAGCATGCGAAACAAATGAGTTATATTCAAATCCAAGCGAAACACATGATTTATCTTGAAATCTATGCGAAGTAGAAAGCTTAGCTTCAAAACCATGGGAATCAAATGGTTTAGCTTCAAATACTTGTGATATACATGATTTAGCTTCAACTGCATGCGAAACAAACGAGTTAGCTTAAAATCCGTGCGAAACACATGATTTAGATTAAAATCAATACGAGGTAGAAGGCTTATCTTCGAATCCATGCGAAACAAATGGTTTAGCTTCAAATACTTGTGATATACATGATTTAGCTACAACTGCATGCGAAAAAAACGAGTTAGCTTCAAAACCAAGCGAAACACATGATTTAGCCTCAAATCAATGCGAAGTAGAAGGCTTAGCTTCGAATAAATGCGAAACAAATGGTTTAGCTTCAAATACTTGTGATATATATGATTTAGCTTCAACAGCATGCGATACAAACGAGTTAGCTTCAAATCCATGCGAAACACATGATTTAGCTTCAAATCAATGCGAAGTAGGAGGCTTATCTTCGACCCCATCCGATACAAATGGTTTAGCTTCAAATACTTGTGATATACATGATTTAGCTTGAACAGCATGCGAAACAAACGAGTTACCTTTAAATCCGTGCGAAACACATGATTTAGATTAAAATCAATACGAGGTAGAAGGCTTATCTTCGAATCCATGCGAAACAAATGGTTTAGCTTCAAATACTTGTGATATACATGATTTAGCTACAACTGCATGCGAAAAAAACGAGTTAGCTTCAAAACCAAGCGAAACACATGATTTAGCCTCAAATCAATGCGAAGTAGAAGGCTTAGCTTCGAATAAATGCGAAACAAATGGTTTAGCTTCAAATGCTTGTGATATATATGATTTAGCTTCAACAGCATGCGATACAAACGAGTTAGCTTCAAATCCATGCGAAACACATGATTTAGCTTCAAATCAATGCGAAGTAGGAGGCTTATCTTCGATCCCATCCGATACAAATGGTTTAGCTTCAAATACTTGTGATATACATGATTTAGCTTGAACAGCATGCGAAACAAACGAGTTACCTTTAAATCCGTGCGAAACACATGATTTAGATTAAAATCAATACGAGGTAGAAGGCTTATCTTCGAATCCATGCGAAACAAATGGTTTAGCTTCAAATACTTGTGATATACATGATTTAGCTACAACTGCATGCGAAAAAAACGAGTTAGCTTCAAAACCAAGCGAAACACATGATTTAGCCTCAAATCAATGCGAAGTAGAAGGCTTAGCTTCGAATAAATGCGAAACAAATGGTTTAGCTTCAAATACTTGTGATATATATGATTTAGCTTCATCAGCATGCGATACAAACGAGTTAGCTTCAAATCCATGCGAAACACATGATTTAGCTTCAAATCAATGCGAAGTAGGAGGCTTATCTTCGATCCCATCCGATACAAATGGTTTAGCTTCAAATACTTGTGATATACATGATTTAGCTTGAACAGCATGCGAAACAAACGAGTTAGCTTCAAATCCATGCGAAACACATGATTTAGCATCAAATCAATGCGAAGTAGAAGGCTGATCTTCGAAACCATGCGTAACAAATGGTTTAGCTTGAAATACTTGTGATATACATGATTTAGCTTCAACAGCATGCGAAACAAACGAGTTAGCTTCAAATCCATGCGAAACACATGATTTAGCTTCAAATCAATGCGAATTAGAAGGGTTATCTTGGAATCCATGCGAAACGTATGATATAGCTTCAAATACTTGTGATATACATGATTTAGCTTCAACAGCATGCGAAACAAACGAGTTAGCTTCAAAACCGAGCGAAACACATGATTTAGCCTCAAATCAATGCGAAGTAGAAGGCTTAGCTTCGAATAAATGCGAAACAAATGGTTTAGCTTCAAATACTTTTGATACACTTGAGTTAGCTTCAACAGCATGCGAAACAAACGAGTTAGCTTCAAATCCTTGCGAAACACATGATTTTGCATCAAATCAATGCGAAGTGGAAGACTTATCTTCGAATCCATGCGAAACGAATAGTTTAGCTTCAAATACTTGTGATATACATGATTCAGCTTCAACTGCATGCGAAACAAACGAGTTAGCTTTAAATCCATGCGAAACACATGATTTAGATTAAAATCAATGCGAAGTAGAAGGCTTATCTTCGAATCCATGCGAACCAAATGGTTTTGCTTCAAATACTTGTGATATACATGATTTAGCTACAACTGCATGCGAAAAAAACGAGTTAGCTTCAAAACCAAGCGAAACACATGATTTAGCCTCAAATCAATGCGAAATAGAAGGCTTAGCTTCGAATAAATGCGAAACAAATGGTTTAGCTTCAAATACTTATGATATATATGATTTAGCTTCTACAGCATGCGAAACAAACGAGTTAGCTTCAAATCCATGCGAAACACATGATTTAGCTTCAAATCAATGCGAAGTAGGAGGGTTATCTTGGAATCCATGCGATACGTATGATATAGCTTCAAATACTTGTGATATACATGATTTAGCTTCAACAGCATGCGAAACAAACGAGTTAGCTTCAAAACCAAGCGAAACACATGATTTAGCCTCAAATCAATGCGAAGTAGAAGGCTTAGCTTCGAATAAATGCGAAACAAATAGTTTAGCTTCAAATACTTGTGATATATATGATTTAGCTTCAACAGCATGCGAAACAAACGAGTTAGCTTCAAATCCATGCGAAACACATGATTTAGCTTCAAATCAATGCGATAAAAATGGTTTAGCTTCAAATACTTGTGATATACATGATTTAGCTTCAACAGCATGCGAAACAAACGAGTTAGCTTCAAATCCATGCGAAACACATGATTTAGCATCAAATCAATGCGAAGTAGAAGGCTGATCTTCGAATCCATGCGTAACAAATGGTTTAGCTGCAAATACTTGTGATATACATGATTTAGCTTCAACTGCATGCGAAACAAACGAGTTAGCTTCAAATCCATGCGAAACACATGATTTAGCTTCAAATCAATGCGAAGTAGAAGGCTTATCTTCGAATCCATGCGAAGCAAATGGTTTAGCTTCAAATACTTGTGATATACATGATTTAGCTTCAACAGCATGCGAAACAAATGAGTTATATTCAAATCCAAGCGAAACACATGATTTATCTTGAAATCTATGCGAAGTAGAAAGCTTAGCTTCAAAACCATGGGAATCAAGTGGTTTAGCTTCAAATACTTGTGATATACATAATTTAGCTTCAACTGCATGCTAAACGAACGAGTTAGCTTAAAATCCATGCGGAACACATGATTTAGCTTCAAATCAATGCGAAGTAGAAGGCTGATCTTCGAATCCATGCGAAACAAATGGTTTAGCTTCAAATACTTTTGATATACATGATTTAGCTTCAACAGCATGCGAAACAAATGAGTTATCTTCAAATCCTTGCGAAACACATGATTTAGATTAAAATCAATACGAGGTAGAAGGCTTATCTTCGAATCCATGCGAAACAAATGGTTTAGCTTCAAATACTTGTGATATACATGATTTAGCTACAACTGCATGCGAAAAAAACGAGTTAGCTTCAAAACCAAGCGAAACACATGATTTAGCCTCAAATCAATGCGAAGTAGAAGGCTTAGCTTCGAATAAATGCGAAACAAATGGTTTAGCTTCAAATGCTTGTGATATATATGATTTAGCTTCAACAGCATGCGATACAAACGAGTTAGCTTCAAATCCATGCGAAACACATGATTTAGCTTCAAATCAATGCGAAGTAGGAGGCTTATCTTCGATCCCATCCGATACAAATGGTTTAGCTTCAAATACTTGTGATATACATGATTTAGCTTGAACAGCATGCGAAACAAACGAGTTACCTTTAAATCCGTGCGAAACACATGATTTAGATTAAAATCAATACGAGGTAGAAGGCTTATCTTCGAATCCATGCGAAACAAATGGTTTAGCTTCAAATACTTGTGATATACATGATTTAGCTACAACTGCATGCGAAAAAAACGAGTTAGCTTCAAAACCAAGCGAAACACATGATTTAGCCTCAAATCAATGCGAAGTAGAAGGCTTAGCTTCGAATAAATGCGAAACAAATGGTTTAGCTTCAAATACTTGTGATATATATGATTTAGCTTCAACAGCATGCGATACAAACGAGTTAGCTTCAAATCCATGCGAAACACATGATTTAGCTTCAAATCAATGCGAAGTAGGAGGCTTATCTTCGATCCCATCCGATACAAATGGTTTAGCTTCAAATACTTGTGATATACATGATTTAGCTTGAACAGCATGCGAAACAAACGAGTTAGCTTCAAATCCATGCGAAACACATGATTTAGCATCAAATCAATGCGAAGTAGAAGGCTGATCTTCGAAACCATGCGTAACAAATGGTTTAGCTTGAAATACTTGTGATATACATGATTTAGCTTCAACAGCATGCGAAACAAACGAGTTAGCTTCAAATCCATGCGAAACACATGATTTAGCTTCAAATCAATGCGAATTAGAAGGGTTATCTTGGAATCCATGCGAAACGTATGATATAGCTTCAAATACTTGTGATATACATGATTTAGCTTCAACAGCATGCGAAACAAACGAGTTAGCTTCAAAACCGAGCGAAACACATGATTTAGCCTCAAATCAATGCGAAGTAGAAGGCTTAGCTTCGAATAAATGCGAAACAAATGGTTTAGCTTCAAATACTTTTGATACACTTGAGTTAGCTTCAACAGCATGCGAAACAAACGAGTTAGCTTCAAATCCTTGCGAAACACATGATTTTGCATCAAATCAATGCGAAGTGGAAGACTTATCTTCGAATCCATGCGAAACGAATAGTTTAGCTTCAAATACTTGTGATATACATGATTCAGCTTCAACTGCATGCGAAACAAACGAGTTAGCTTTAAATCCATGCGAAACACATGATTTAGATTAAAATCAATGCGAAGTAGAAGGCTTATCTTCGAATCCATGCGAACCAAATGGTTTTGCTTCAAATACTTGTGATATACATGATTTAGCTACAACTGCATGCGAAAAAAACGAGTTAGCTTCAAAACCAAGCGAAACACATGATTTAGCCTCAAATCAATGCGAAATAGAAGGCTTAGCTTCGAATAAATGCGAAACAAATGGTTTAGCTTCAAATACTTATGATATATATGATTTAGCTTCTACAGCATGCGAAACAAACGAGTTAGCTTCAAATCCATGCGAAACACATGATTTAGCTTCAAATCAATGCGAAGTAGGAGGGTTATCTTGGAATCCATGCGATACGTATGATATAGCTTCAAATACTTGTGATATACATGATTTAGCTTCAACAGCATGCGAAACAAACGAGTTAGCTTCAAAACCAAGCGAAACACATGATTTAGCCTCAAATCAATGCGAAGTAGAAGGCTTAGCTTCGAATAAATGCGAAACAAATAGTTTAGCTTCAAATACTTGTGATATATATGATTTAGCTTCAACAGCATGCGAAACAAACGAGTTAGCTTCAAATCCATGCGAAACACATGATTTAGCTTCAAATCAATGCGATAAAAATGGTTTAGCTTCAAATACTTGTGATATACATGATTTAGCTTCAACAGCATGCGAAACAAACGAGTTAGCTTCAAATCCATGCGAAACACATGATTTAGCATCAAATCAATGCGAAGTAGAAGGCTGATCTTCGAATCCATGCGTAACAAATGGTTTAGCTGCAAATACTTGTGATATACATGATTTAGCTTCAACTGCATGCGAAACAAACGAGTTAGCTTCAAATCCATGCGAAACACATGATTTAGCTTCAAATCAATGCGAAGTAGAAGGCTTATCTTCGAATCCATGCGAAGCAAATGGTTTAGCTTCAAATACTTGTGATATACATGATTTAGCTTCAACAGCATGCGAAACAAATGAGTTATATTCAAATCCAAGCGAAACACATGATTTATCTTGAAATCTATGCGAAGTAGAAAGCTTAGCTTCAAAACCATGGGAATCAAGTGGTTTAGCTTCAAATACTTGTGATATACATAATTTAGCTTCAACTGCATGCTAAACGAACGAGTTAGCTTAAAATCCATGCGGAACACATGATTTAGCTTCAAATCAATGCGAAGTAGAAGGCTGATCTTCGAATCCATGCGAAACAAATGGTTTAGCTTCAAATACTTTTGATATACATGATTTAGCTTCAACAGCATGCGAAACAAATGAGTTATCTTCAAATCCTTGCGAAACACATGATTTAGCTTCAAATCAATGCGAATTAGAAGGTTTATCTTGGAATCCATGCGAAACGTATGATATAGCTTCAAATACTTGTGGTATACATGATTTAGCTTCAACAGCATGCGAAACAAACGAGTTAGCTTCAAATCCATGCGAAACACATGATTTAGCATCAAATCAATGCGAAGTAGAAGGCTGATCTTCGAATCCATGCGTAACAAATGGTTTAGCTTCAAATACTTGTGATATACATGATTTAGCTTCAACAGCATGCGAAACAAACGAGTTAGCTTCAAATCCATGCGAAACACATGATTTAGCTTCAAATCAATGCGAATTAGAAGGGTTATCTTGGAATCCATGCGAAACGTATGATGTAGCTTCAAATACTTGTGATATATATGATTTAGCTTCAACAGCATGCGACACAAACGAGTTAGCTTCAAATCCATGCGAAACACATGATTTAGCTTCAAATCAATGCGAATTAGAAGGGTTATCTTGGAATCCATGCGAAACGTATGATATAGCTTCAAATACTTGTGATATACATGATTTAG
The DNA here is from genome assembly GCF_051020955.1 of Megalopta genalis. NCBI lineage: Eukaryota > Metazoa > Arthropoda > Insecta > Hymenoptera > Halictidae > Megalopta > Megalopta genalis. The sequence goes on along the minus strand of NW_027476422.1, from coordinate 156,600 downwards.
CTACAACAGCATGCGAAACAAACGAGTTAGCTTCAAATCCATGCGAAACACATGATTTAGCATCAAATCAATGCGAAGTAGGAGGCTAATCATCGAATCCATGCGAAGCAAGTGGTTTAGCTTCAAATACTTGTGATATACATGATTTAGCTTCAACAGCATGCGAAACAAATGAGTTATCTTCAAATCCAAGCGAAACACATGATTTATCTTCAAGTCAATGCGATGTAGAAAGCTTGGCTTCAAAACCATGGGAATCAAATGGTTTAGCTTCAAATACTTGTGATATGCATGATTTAGCTTCAACTACTAGCGAAAAAAACGAGTTAGCTTCAAATCCAAGCGAAACACATGATTTAGCTTCAAATCAATGCGAATTAGAAGGGTTATCTTGGAATCCATGCGAAACGTATGATATAGCTTCAAATACTTGTGATATACATGATTTAGCTTCAACAGCATGCGAAACAAACGAGTTAGCTTCAAATCCATGCGAAACACATGATTTAGCATCAAATCAATGCGAAGTAGGAGGCTGATCATCGAATCCGTGCGAAGCAAGTGGTTTAGCTTCAAATACTTGTGATATACATGATTTAGCTTCAACAGCATGCGAAACAAATGAGTTATCTTCAAATCCAAGCGAAACACATGATTTATCTTCAAGTCAATGCGATGTAGAAAGCTTGGCTTCAAAACCATGGGAATCAAATGGTTTAGCTTCAAATACTTGTGATATGCATGATTTAGCTTCAACTACTAGCGAAAAAAACGAGTTAGCTTCAAATCCAAGCGAAACACATGATTTAGCTTCAAATCAATGCGAATTAGAAGGGTTATCTTCGAATCCATGCGAAACAAATGATATAGCTTCAAATACTTGTGATATACATGATTTAACTTCAACAGCATACGAAACAAACGAGTTAGATTCAAATCCATGCGAAACACATGATTTAGCTTCAAAACAATGAGAAGAAGTAGGCATATCTTCGAATCCATGCAAAACAAATGGATTAGCTTCTTATACTTGTGATATACATGATTTAGCTTCAACAGCATTCGAAATAAACGAGTTAGCTTCAAATCCATGCGAAACACATGATTTAGCTTCAAATCAATGCGAATTAGAAGGGTTATCTTGGAATCCATGCGAAACGTATGATATAGCTTCAAATACTTGTGGTATACATGATTTAGCTTCAACAGCATGCGAAAGAAACGAGTTAGCTTCAAATCCATGCGAAACACATGATTTAGCATCAAATCAATGCGAAGTAGAAGGCTGATCTTCGAATCCATGCGAAGCAAATGGTTTAGCTTCAAATACTTGTGATATACATGATTTAGCTTCAACAGCATGCGAAACAAATGAGTTATATTCAAATCCAAGCGAAACACATGATTTATCTTCAAATCTATGCGAATTAGAAGGGTTATCTTGGAATCCATGCGAAACGTATGATATAGCTTCAAATACTTGTGATATACATGATTTAGCTTCAACAGCATGCGAAACAGACGAGTTAGCTTCAAATCCATGCGAAACACATGATTTAGCATCAAATCAATGCGAAGTAGAAGGCTGATCTTCGAATCCATGCGAAGCAAATGGTTTAGCTTCAAATACTTGTGATATACATGATTTAGCTTCAACTGCATGCGAAACAAACGAGTTAGCTTTAAATCCATGCGAAACACATGATTTAGCATCAAACCAATGCGAAGTAGGAGGCTGATCATCGAATCCATGCGAAGCAAGTGGTTTAGCTTCAAATACTTGTGATATACATGATTTAGTTTCAACAGCATGCGAAACAAATGAGTTATCTTCAAATCCAAGCGAAACACATGATTTATCTTCAAGTCAATGCGATGTAGAAAGCTTGGCTTCAAAACCATGGGAATCAAATGGTTTAGCTTCAAATACTTGTGATATGCATGATTTAGCTTCAACTACTAGCGAAAAAAACGAGTTAACTTCAAATCCAAGCGAAACACATGATTTAGCCACAAATCAATGCGAAGTAGAAGGCTTAGCTTCGAATAAATGCGAAACAAATGGTTTAGCTTCAAATACTTGCGATATGCATGATTTAGCTTCAACTACTAGCGAAAAAAACGAGTTAGCTTCAAATCCAAGCGAAACACATGATTTAGCTTCAAATCAATGCGAATTAGAAGGGTTATCTTCGAATCCATGCGAAACAAATGATATAGCTTCAAATACTTGTGATATACATGATTTGGCTTCAACAGCATGCGAAATAAACGAGTTAGCTTCAAATCCATGCGAAACACATGATTTAGCTTCAAATCAATGCGAATTAGAAGGGTTATCTTGGAATCCATGCGAAACGTATGATATAGCTTCAAATACTTGTGGTATACATGATTTAGCTTCAACAGCATGCGAAACAAACGAGTTAGCTTCAAATCCATGCGAAACACATGATTTAGCATCAAATCAATGCGAAGTAGAAGGCTGATCTTCGAATCCGTGCGAAGCAAATGGTTTAGCTTCAAATACTTGTGATATACATGATTTAGCTTCAACAGCATGCGAAACAAATGAGTTATCTTCAAATCCAAGCGAAACACATGATTTATCTTCAAGTCAATGCGATGTAGAAAGCTTGGTTTCAAAACCATGGGAATCAAATGGTTTAGCTTCAAATACTTGTGATATGCATGATTTAGCTGCAACTACTAGCGAAAAAAACGAGTTAGCTTCAAATCCAAGCGAAACACATGAGTTAGGTTCAAATCAATGCGAATTAGATGGGTTATCTTCGAATCCATGCGAAACAAATGATATAGCTTCAAATACTTGTGATATACATGATTTAACTTCAACAGCATCCGAAACAAACGAGTTAGATTCAAATCCATGCGAAACACATGATTTAGCTTCAAATCAATGCGAAGTAGGAGGGTTATCTTGGAATCCATGCGAAACGTATGATATAGCTTCAAATACTTGTGATATACATGATTTAGCTTCAACAGCATGCGAAACAAACGAGTTAGCTTCAAAACCAAGCGAAACACATGATTTAGCCTCAAATCAATGCGAAGTAGAAGGCTTAGCTTCGAATAAATGCGAAACAAATAGTTTAGCTTCAAATACTTGTGATATATATGATTTAGCTTCAACAGCATGCGAAACAAACGAGTTAGCTTCAAATCCATGCGAAACACATGATTTAGCTTCAAATCAATGCGATAAAAATGGTTTAGCTTCAAATACTTGTGATATACATGATTTAGCTTCAACAGCATGCGAAACAAACGAGTTAGCTTCAAATCCATGCGAAACACATGATTTAGCATCAAATCAATGCGAAGTAGAAGGCTGATCTTCGAATCCATGCGTAACAAATGGTTTAGCTGCAAATACTTGTGATATACATGATTTAGCTTCAACTGCATGCGAAACAAACGAGTTAGCTTCAAATCCATGCGAAACACATGATTTAGCTTCAAATCAATGCGAAGTAGATGGCTTATCTTCGAATCCATGCGAAGCAAATGGTTTAGCTTCAAATACTTGTGATATACATGATTTAGCTTCAACAGCATGCGAAACAAATGAGTTATATTCAAATCCAAGCGAAACACATGATTTATCTTGAAATCTATGCGAAGTAGAAAGCTTAGCTTCAAAACCATGGGAATCAAGTGGTTTAGCTTCAAATACTTGTGATATACATAATTTAGCTTCAACTGCATGCTAAACGAACGAGTTAGCTTAAAATCCATGCGGAACACATGATTTAGCTTCAAATCAATGCGAAGTAGAAGGCTGATCTTCGAATCCATGCGAAACAAATGGTTTAGCTTCAAATACTTTTGATATACATGATTTAGCTTCAACAGCATGCGAAACAAATGAGTTATCTTCAAATCCTTGCGAAACACATGATTTAGCTTCAAATCAATGCGAATTAGAAGGTTTATCTTGGAATCCATGCGAAACGTATGATATAGCTTCAAATACTTGTGGTATACATGATATAGCTTCAACAGCATGCGAAACAAACGAGTTAGCTTCAAATCCATGCGAAACACATGATTTAGCATCAAATCAATGCGAAGTAGAAGGCTGATCTTCGAATCCCTGCGTAACAAATGGTTTAGCTTCAAATACTTGTGATATACATGATTTAGCTTCAACAGCATGCGAAACAAACGAGTTAGCTTCAAATCCATGCGAAACACATGATTTAGCTTCAAATCAATGCGAATTAGAAGGGTTATCTTGGAATCCATGCGAAACGTATGATGTAGCTTCAAATACTTGTGATATATATGATTTAGCTTCAACAGCATGCGACACAAACGAGTTAGCTTCAAATCCATGCGAAACACATGATTTAGCTTCAAATCAATGCGAATTAGAAGGGTTATCTTGGAATCCATGCGAAACGTATGATATAGCTTCAAATACTTGTGATATACATGATTTAGCTACAACAGCATGCGAAACAAACGAGTTAGCTTCAAATCCATGCGAAACACATGATTTAGCATCAAATCAATGCGAAGTAGGAGGCTAATCATCGAATCCATGCGAAGCAAGTGGTTTAGCTTCAAATACTTGTGATATACATGATTTAGCTTCAACAGCATGCGAAACAAATGAGTTATCTTCAAATCCAAGCGAAACACATGATTTATCTTCAAGTCAATGCGATGTAGAAAGCTTGGCTTCAAAACCATGGGAATCAAATGGTTTAGCTTCAAATGCTTGTGATATGCATGATTTAGCTTCAACTACTAGCGAAAAAAACGAGTTAGCTTCAAATCCAAGCGAAACACATGATTTAGCTTCAAATCAATGCGAATTAGAAGGGTTATCTTCGAATCCATGCGAAACAAATGATATAGCTTCAAATACTTGTGATATACATGATTTAACTTCAACAGCATACGAAACAAACGAGTTAGATTCAAATCCATGCGAAACACATGATTTAGCTTCAAAACAATGAGAAGAAGTAGGCATATCTTCGAATCCATGCAAAACAAATGGATTAGCTTCTTATACTTGTGATATACATGATTTAGCTTCAACAGCATTCGAAATAAACGAGTTAGCTTCAAATCCATGCGAAACACATGATTTAGCTTCAAATCAATGCGAATTAGAAGGGTTATCTTGGAATCCATGCGAAACGTATGATATAGCTTCAAATACTTGTGGTATACATGATTTAGCTTCAACAGCATGCGAAAGAAACGAGTTAGCTTCAAATCCATGCGAAACACATGATTTAGCATCAAATCAATGCGAAGTAGAAGGCTGATCTTCGAATCCATGCGAAGCAAATGGTTTAGCTTCAAATACTTGTGATATACATGATTTAGCTTCAACAGCATGCGAAACAAATGAGTTATATTCAAATCCAAGCGAAACACATGATTTATCTTCAAATCTATGCGAATTAGAAGGGTTATCTTGGAATCCATGCGAAACGTATGATATAGCTTCAAATACTTGTGGTATACATGATTTAGCTTCAACAGCATGCGAAAGAAACGAGTTAGCTTCAAATCCAAGCGAAACACATGATTTATCTTCAAATCTATGCGAATTAGAAGGGTTATCTTCGAATCCATGCGAAACGTATGATATAGCTTCAAATACTTGTGATATACATGATTTAGCTTCAACAGCATGCGAAACAAATGACTTAGCTTCAAAACCGAGCGAAACACATGATTTAGCCTCAAATCAATGCGAAGTAGAAGGCTTAGCTTCGAATAAATGCGAAACAAATGGTTTAGCTTCAAATACTTGTGATATATATGATTTAGCTTCAACAGCATGCGAAACAAACGAGTTAGCTTCAAATCCACGCGAAACACATGATTTAGATTCAAATCAATGCGAAGTAGTAGGCTTATCTTCGATCCCATGCGATACAAATGGTTTAGCTTCAAATACTTGTGATATACATGATTTAGCTTCAACAGCATGCGAAACAAACGAGTTAGCTTCAAATCCATGCGACACACATGATTTAGCATCAAATCAATGCGAAGTAGAAGGCTGATCTTCGAATCCATGCGTAACAAATGGTTTAGATCCAAATACTTGTGATATACATGATTTAGCTTCAGCAGGATGCGAAACAAACGAGTTAGCTTCAAATCCATGCGAAACACATGTTTTAGCTTCAATTCAATGCGAATTAGAAGGGTTATCTTGGAATCCATGCGAAACGTATGATATAGCTTCAAATACTTGTGATATACATGATTTAGCTACAACTGCATGCGAGAAAAACGAGTTAGCTTCAAAACCAAGCGAAACACATGATTTAACCTCAAATCAATGCGAAGTAGAAGGCTTAGCTTCGAATAAATGCGAACCAAATGGTTTAGCTTCAAATACTTGTGATATATATGATTTAGCTTCAACAGCATGCGATACAAACGAGTTAGCTTCAAATCCATGCGAAACACATGATTTAGCTTCAAATTAATGCGAAGTAGGAGGCTTATCTTCGATCCCATCCGATACAAATGGTTTAGCTTCAAATACTTGTGATATACATGATTTAGCTTCAACAGGATGCGAAACAAACGAGTTAGCTTCAAATCCATGCGAAACACATGTTTTAGCTTCAAATCAATGCGAATTAGATGGGTTATCTTGGAATCCATGCGAAACGTATGATATAGCTTCAAATACTTGTGATATACATGATTTAGATACAACTGCATGCGAAAAAAACGAATTAGCTTCAAAACCAAGCGAAACACATGATTTAGCCTCAAATCAATGCGAATTAGAAGGGTTATCTTCGAATCCATGCGAAGCAAATGATATAGCTTCAAATACTTGTGATATACATGATTTAGCTTCAACAGCATCCGAAACTAACGAGTTAGATTCAAATCCATGCGAAACACATGATTTAGCTTCAAATCAATGCGAAGTAGAAGGGTTATCTTCGTATCGATGCGAAACAAATGGTTTAGCTGCAAATACTTGTGATATACGTGATTTAGCTTCAACTGTATGCGAAACAAACGAGTTAACTTCGAATCCATGCGAAACGAATAGTTTAGCTTCAAATACTTGTGATATACATGATTCAGCTTCAACTGCATGCGAAACAAACGAGTTACCTTTAAATCCATGCGAAAGACATGATTTAGATTAAAATCAATACGAGGTAGAAGGCTTATCTTCGAATCCATGCGAAACAAATGGTTTAGCTTCAAATACTTGTGATATACATGATTTAGCTACAACTGCATGCGAAAAAAACGAGTTAGCTTCAAAACCAAGCGAAACACATGATTTAGCCTCAAATCAATGCGAAGTAGAAGGCTTAGCTTCGAATAAATGCGAAACAAATGGTTTAGCTTCAAATACTTGCGATATGCATGATTTAGCTTCAACTACTAGCGAAAAAAACGAGTTAGCTTCAAATCCAAGCGAAACACATGATTTAGCTTCAAATCAATGCGAATTAGAAGGGTTATCTTCGAATCCATGCGAAACAAATGATATAGCTTCAAATACTTGTGATATACATGATTTAACTTCAACAGCATCCGAAACAAACGAGTTAGCTTCAAATCCAAGCGAAACACATGAGTTAGGTTCAAATCAATGCGAATTAGAAGGGTTATCTTCGTATCCATGCGAAACAAATGATATAGCTTCAAATACTTGTGATATACATGATTTAACTTCAACAGCATCCGAAACAAACGAGTTAGATTCAAATCCATGCGAAACACATGATTTAGCTTCAAAACAATGCGAAGAAGTAGGCATATCTTCGAATCCATGCAAAACAAATGGTTTAGCTTCAAATACTTGTGATATACATGATTTAGCTACAACTGCATGCGAGAAAAACGAGTTAGCTTCAAAACCAAGCGAAACACATGATTTAGCCTCAAATCAATGCGAATTAGAAGGGTTATCTTCGAATCCATGCGAAACAAATGATATAGCTTCAAATAATTGTGATATACATGATTTAGCTTCAACAGCATCCGAAACTAACGAGTTAGATTCAAATCCATGCGAAACACATGATTTAGCTTCAAATAAATGCGAAGTAGAAGGGTTATCTTCATATCGATGCGAAACAAATGGTTTAGCTGCAAATACTTGTGATATACGTGATTTAGCTTCAACTGTATGCGAAACAAACGAGTTAACTTCGAATCCATGCGAAACGAATAGTTTAGCTTCAAATACTTGTGATATACATGATTCAGCTTCAACTGCATGCGAAACAAACGAGTTACCTTTAAATCCATGCGAAAGACATGATTTAGATTAAAATCAATACGAGGTAGAAGGCTTATCTTCGAATCCATGCGAAACAAATGGTTTAGCTTCAAATACTTGTGATATACATGATTTAGCTACAACTGCATGCGAAAAAAACGAGTTAGCTTCAAAACCAAGCGAAACACATGATTTAAACTCAAATCAATGCGAAGTAGAAGGCTTAGCTTCGAATAAATGCGAAACAAATGGTTTAGCTTCAAATACTTGTGATATGCATGATTTAGCTTCAACTACTAGCGAAAAAAACGAGTTAGCTTCAAATCCAAGCGAAACACATGATTTAGCTTCAAATCAATGCGAATTAGAAGGGTTATCTTCGTATCCATGCGAAACAAATGATATAGCTTCAAATACTTGTGATATACATGATTTAACTTCAACAGCATCCGAAACAAACGAGTTAGATTCAAATCCATGCGAAACACATGATTTAGCTTCAAAACAATGCGAAGAAGTAGGCATATCTTCGAATCCATGCGAAACAAATGGATTAGCTTCTTATACTTGTGATATACATGATTTAGCTTCAACAGCATGCGAAATAAACGAGTTAGCTTCAAATCCATGCGAAACACATGATTTAGCTTCAAATCAATGCGAATTAGAAGGGTTATCTTGGAATCCATGCGAAACGTATGATATAGCTTCAAATACTTGTGGTATACATGATTTAGCTTCAACAGCATGCGAAACAAACGAGTTAGCTTCAAATCCATGCGAAACACATGATTTAGCATCAAATCAATGCGAAGTAGAAGGCTGATCTTCGAATCCGTGCGAAGCAAATGGTTTAGCTTCAAATACTTGTGATATACATGATTTAGCTTCAACAGCATGCGAAACAAACGAGTTAGCTTCAAAACCGAGCGAAACACATGATTTAGCCTCAAATCAATGCGAAGTAGAAGGCTGATCATCGAATCCATGCGAAGCAAGTGGTTTAGCTTCAAATACTTGTGATATACATGATTTAGCTTCAACAGCATGCGAAACAAATGAGTTATCTTCAAATCCAAGCGAAACACATGATTTATCTTCAAGTCAATGCGATGTAGAAAGCTTGGCTTCAAAACCATGGGAATCAAATGGTTTAGCTTCAAATACTTGTGATATGCATGATTTAGCTGCAACTACTAGCGAAAAAAACGAGTTAGCTTCAAATCCAAGCGAAACACATGAGTTAGGTTCAAATCAATGCGAATTAGAAGGGTTGTCTTCGAATCCATGCGAAACAAATGATATAGCTTCAAATACTTGTGATATACATGATTTAACTTCAACAGCATCCGAAACAAACGAGTTAGAATCAAATCCATGCGAAACACAAGATTTAGCATCAAATCAATGCGAAGAAGTAGGCATATCTTCGAATCCATGCAAAACAAATGGATTAGCTTCTTATACTTGTGATATACATGATTTAGCTTCAACAGCATGCGAAATAAACGAGTTAGCTTCAAATCCATGCGAAACACATGATTTAGCTTCAAATCAATGCGAATTAGAAGGGTTATCTTGGAATCCATGCGAAACGTATGATATAGCTTCAAATACTTGTGGTATACATGATTTAGCTTCAACAGCATGCGAAAGAAACGAGTTAGCTTCAAATCCATGCGAAACACATGATTTAGCATCAAATCAATGCGAAGTAGAAGGCTGATCTTCGAATCCATGCGAAGCAAATGGCTTAGCTTCAAATACTTGTGATATACATGATTTAGCTTCAACAGCATGCGAAACAAATGAGTTATATTCAAATCCAAGCGAAACACATGATTTATCTTCAAATCTATGCGAATTAGAAGGGTTATCTTCGAATCCATGCGAAACGTATGATATAGCTTCAAATACTTGTGATATACATGATTTAGCTTCAACAGCATGCGAAACAAACGAGTTAGCTTCAAAACCGAGCGAAACACATGATTTAGCCTCAAATCAATGCGAAGTAGAAGGCTTAGCTTCGAATAAATGCGAAACAAATGGTTTAGCTTCAAATACTTGTGATATATATGATTTAGCTTCAACAGCATGCGAAACAAACGAGTTAGCTTCAAATCCACGCGAAACACATGATTTAGATTCAAATCAATGCGAAGTAGTAGGCTTATCTTCGATCCCATGCGATACAAATGGTTTAGCTTCAAATACTTGTGATATACATGATTTAGCTTCAACAGCATGCGAAACAAACGAGTTAGCTTCAAATCCATGCGACACACATGATTTAGCATCAAATCAATGCGAAGTAGAAGGCTGATCTTCGAATCCATGCGTAACAAATGGTTTAGCTTCAAATACTTGTGATATACATGATTTAGCTTCAACAGGATGCGAAACAAACGAGTTAGCTTCAAATCCATGCGAAACACATGTTTTAGCTTCAATTCAATGCGAATTAGAAGGGTTATCTTGGAATCCATGCGAAACGTATGATATAGCTTCAAATACTTGTGATATACATGATTTAGCTACAACTGCATGCGAGAAAAACGAGTTAGCTTCAAAACCAAGCGAAACACATGATTTAACCTCAAATCAATGCGAAGTAGAAGGCTTAGCTTCGAATAAATGCGAACCAAATGGTTTAGCTTCAAATACTTGTGATATGCATGATTTAGCTTCAACTACTAGCGAAAAAACGAGTTAGTCTTCAAATCCAAGCGAAACACATGATTTAGCCTCAAATCAATGCGAATTAGAAGGGTTATCTTCGAATCCATGCGAATCAAATGATATAGCTTCAAATACTTGTGATATACATGATTTAGCTTCAACAGGATGCGAAACAAACGAGTTAGCTTCAAATCCATGCGAAACACATGTTTTAGCTTCAAATCAATGCGAATTAGATGGGTTATCTTGGAATCCATGCGAACCTTATGATATAGCTTCAAATACTTGTGATATACATGATTTAGATACAACTGCATGCGAAAAAAACGAATTAGCTTCAAAACCAAGCGAAACACATGATTTAGCCTCAAATCAATGCGAATTAGAAGGGTTATCTTCGAATCCATGCGAAACAAATGATATAGCTTCAAATACTTGTGATATACATGATTTAGCTTCAACAGCATCCGAAACTAACGAGTTAGATTCAAATCCATGCGAAACACATGATTTAGCTTCAAATCAATGCGAAGTAGAAGGGTTATCTTCGTATCGATGCGAAACAAATGGTTTAGCTGCAAATACTTGTGATATACGTGATTTAGCTTCAACTGTATGCGAAACAAACGAGTTAACTTCGAATCCATGCGAAAAGAATTGTTTAGCTTCAAATACTTGTGATATACATGATTCAGCTTCAACTGCATGCGAAACAAACGAGTTACCTTTAAATCCATGCGAAAGACATGATTTAGATTAAAATCAATACGAGGTAGAAGGCTTATCTTCGAATCCATGCGAAACAAATGGTTTAGCTTCAAATACTTGTGATATTCATGATTTAGCTACAACTGCATGCGAAAAAAACGAGTTAGCTTCAAAACCAAGCGAAACACATGATTTAACCTCAAATCAATGCGAAGTAGAAGGCTTAGCTTCGAATAAATGCGAAACAAATGGTTTAGCTTCAAATACTTGTGATATGCATGATTTGGCTTCAACTACTAGCGAAAAAAACGAGTTAGCTTCAAATCCAAGCGAAACACATGATTTAGCTTCAAATCAATGCGAATTAGAAGGGTTATCTTCGTATCCATGCGAAACAAATGATATAGCTTCAAATACTTGTGATATACATGATTTAACTTCAACAGCATCCGAAACAAACGAGTTAGATTCAAATCCATGCGAAACACATGATTTAGCTTCAAAACAATGCGAAGAAGTAGGCATATCTTCGAATCCATGCGAAACAAATGGATTAGCTTCTTATACTTGTGATATACATGATTTAGCTTCAACAGCATGCGAAACAAACGAGTTAGCTTCAAAACCGAGCGAAACACATGATTTAGCCTCAAATCAATGCGAAGTAGAAGGCTGATCATCGAATCAATTCGAAGCAAGTGGTTTAGCTTCAAATACTTGTGATATACATGATTTAGCTTCAACAGCATGCGAAACAAATGAGTTATCTTCAAATCCAAGCGAAACACATGATTTATCTTCAAGTCAATGCGATGTAGAAAGCTTGGCTTCAAAACCATGGGAATCAAATGGTTTAGCTTCAAATACTTGTGATATGCATGATTTAGCTGCAACTACTAGCGAAAAAAACGAGTTAGCTTCAAATTCAAGCGAAACACATGAGTTAGGTTCAAATCAATGCGAATTAGAAGGGTTATCTTCGAATCCATGCGAAACAAATGATATAGCTTCAAATACTTGTGATATACATGATTTAACTTCAACAGCATCCGAAACAAACGAGTTAGATTCAAATCCATGCGAAACACAAGATTTAGCATCAAATCAATGCGAAGAAGTAGGCATATCTTCGAATCCATGCAAAACAAATGGATTAGCTTCTTATACTTGTGATATACATGATTTAGCTTCAACAGCATGCGAAATAAACGAGTTAGCTTCAAATCCATGCGAAACACATGATTTAGCTTCAAATCAATGCGAATTAGAAGGGTTATCTTGGAATCCATGCGAAACGTATGATATAGCTTCAAATACTTGTGGTATACATAATTTAGCTTCAACAGCATGCGAAAGAAACGAGTTAGCTTCAAATCCATGCGAAACACATGATTTAGCATCAAATCAATGCGAAGTAGAAGGCTGATCTTCGAATCCATGCGAAGCAAATGGTTTAGCTTCAAATACTTGTGATATACATGATTTAGCTTCAACAGCATGCGAAACAAATGAGTTATATTCAAATCCAAGCGAAACACATGATTTATCTTCAAATCTATGCGAATTAGAAGGGTTATCTTCGAATCCATGCGAAACGTATGATATAGCTTCAAATACTTGTGATATACATGATTTAGCTTCAACAGCATGCGAAACAAACGAGTTAGCTTCAAAACCGAGCGAAACACATGATTTAGCCTCAGATCAATGCGAAGTAGAAGGCTTAGCTTCGAATAAATGCGAAACAAATGGTTTAGCTTCAAATACTTGTGATATATATGATTTAGCTTCAACAGCATGCGAAACAAACGAGTTAGCTTCAAATCCACGCGAAACACATGATTTAGATTCAAATCAATGCGAAGTAGTAGGCTTATCTTCGATCCCATGCGATACAAATGGTTTAGCTTCAAATACTTGTGATATACATGATTTAGCTTCAACAGCATGCGAAACAAACGAGTTAGCTTCAAATCCATGCGAAACACATGTTTTAGCTTCAATTCAATGCGAATTAGAAGGGTTATCTTGGAATCCATGCGAAACGTATGATATAGCTTCAAATACTTGTGATATACATGATTTAGCTACAACTGCATGCGAGAAAAACGAGTTAGCTTCAAAACCAAGCGAAACACATGATTTAACCTCAAATCAATGCGAAGTAGAAGACTTAGTTTCGAATAAATGCGAACCAAATGGTTTAGCTTCAAATACTTGTGATATGCATGATTTAGCTTCAACTACTAGCGAAAAAACGAGTTAGTCTTCAAATCCAAGCGAAACACATGATTTAGCTTCAAATCAATGCGAAGTAGAAGGGTTATCTTCGTATCGATGCGAAACAAATGGTTTAGCTGCAAATACTTGTGATATACGTGATTTAGCTTCAACTGTATGCGAAACAAACGAGTTAACTTCGAATCCATGCGAAACAAATAGTTTAGCTTCAAATACTTGTGATATACATGATTCAGCTTCAACTGCATGCGAAACAAACGAGTTACCTTTAAATCCATGCGAAAGACATGATTTAGATTAAAATCAATACGAGGTAGAAGGCTTATCTTCGAATCCATGCGAAACAAATGGTTTAGCTTCAAATACTTGTGATATACATGATTTAGCTACAACTGCATGCGAAAAAAACGAGTTAGCTTCAAAACCAAGCGAAACACATGATTTAGCCTCAAATCAATGCGAAGTAGAAGGCTTAGCTTCGAATAAATGCGAAACAAATGGTTTAGCTTCAAATACTTGTGATATATATGATTTAGCTTCAACAGCATGCGATACAAACGAGTTAGCTTCAAATGCATGCGAAACACATGATTTAGCTTCAAATCAATGCGAAGTAGGAGGCTTATCTTCGATCCCATCCGATACAAATGGTTTAGCTTCAAATACTTGTGATATACATGATTTAGCTTCAACAGCATGCGAAACAAACGAGTTAGCTTCAAATCCATGCGAAACACATGATTTAGCATGAAATCAATGCGAAGTAGAAGGCTGATCTTCGAATCCATGCGTAACAAATGGTTTAGCTTGAAATACTTGTGATATACATGACTTAGCTTCAACAGCATGCGAAACAAATGAGTTATATTCAAATCCAAGCGAAACACATGATTTATCTTCAAATCTATGCGAATTAGAAGGGTTATCTTGGAATCCATGCGAAACGTATGATATAGCTTCAAATACTTGTGATATACATGATTTAGCTTCAACAGCATGCGAAACAAACGAGTTAGCTTCAAAACCGAGCGAAACACATGATTTAGCCTCAAATCAATGCGAAGTAGAAGGCTTAGCATCGAATAAATGCGAAACAAATGGTTTAGCTTCAAATACTTGTGATATATATGATTTAGCTTCAACAGCATGCGAAACAAACGAGTTAGCTTCAAATCCATGCGAAACACATGATTTAACTTCAAATCAATGCGAAGTAGGAGGCTTATCTTCGATCCCATGCGATACAAATGGTTTAGCTTCAAATACTTGTGATATACATGATTTAGCTTCAACAGCATGCGAAACAAACGAGTTAGCTTCAAATCCATGCGAAACACATGATTTAGCATTAAATCAATGCGAAGTAGAAGGCTGATCTTCGAATCCATGCGTAACAAATGGTTTAGCTTCAAATACTTGTGATATACATGATTGAGCTTCAACAGCATGCGAAACAAACGAGTTAGCTTCAAATCCAAGCGAAACACATGATTTATCTTCAAATCTATGCGAATTAGAAGGGTTATCTTGGAATCCATGCGAAACGTATGATATAGCTTCAAATACTTGTGATATACATGATTTAGCTTCAACAGCATGCGAAACAAACGAGTTAGCTTCAAAACCGAGCGAAACACATGATTTAGCCTCAAATCAATGCGAAGTAGAAGGCTTAGCATCGAATAAATGCGAAACAAATGGTTTAGCTTCAAATACTTGTGATATATATGATTTAGCTTCAACAGCATGCGAAACAAATGAGTTATATTCAAATCCAAGCGAAACACATGATTTATCTTCAAATCTATGCGAATTAGAAGGGTTATCTTGGAATTCATGCGAAACGTATGATATAGCTTCAAATACTTGTGATATACATTATTTAGCTTCAACAGCATGCGAAACAAACGAGTTAGCTTCAAAACCAAGCGAAACACATGATTTAGCCTCAAATCAATGCGAAGTAGAAGACTTAGCTTCGAATAAATGCGAACCAAATGGTTTAGCTTCAAATACTTGT
Organism: Megalopta genalis; assembly: GCF_051020955.1. Classification (NCBI taxonomy): domain Eukaryota; kingdom Metazoa; phylum Arthropoda; class Insecta; order Hymenoptera; family Halictidae; genus Megalopta; species Megalopta genalis. The sequence continues at coordinate 140,686 of NW_027476422.1, read as the reverse complement.
GATATACATGATTTAGCTTCAACTACTAGCGAAAAAAACGAGTTAGCTTCAAATCCAAGCGAAACACATGATTTAGCCTCAAATCAATGCGAATTAGAAGTGTTATCTTCGAATCCATGCGAAACAATTGATATAGCTTCAAATACTTGTGATATACATGATTTAGCTTCAACAGCATCCGAAACAAACGAGTTAGATTCAAATCCATGCGAAACACATGATTTAGCTTCAAATCAATGCGAAGTAGAAGGGTTATCTTCGTATCGATGCGAAACAAATGGTTTAGCTGCAAATACTTGTGATATACGTGATTTAGCTTCAACTGTATGCGAAACAAACGAGTTAACTTCGAATCCATGCGAAACGAATAGTTTAGCTTCAAATACTTGTGATATACATGATTCAGCTTCAATTGCATGCGAAACAAACGAGTTACCTTTACATGCATGCGAAAGACATGATTTAGATTAAAATCAATGCGAAGTAGAAGGCTTAGCTTCGAATAAATGCGAAACAAATGGTTTAGCTTCAAATACTTGTGATATATATGATTTAGCTTCAACAGCATGCGATACAAACGAGTTAGCTTCAAATCCATGCGAAACACATGATTTAGCTTCAAATCAATGCGAAGTAGGAGGCTTATCTTCGATCCCATCCGATACAAATGGTTTAGCTTCAAATACTTGTGATATACATGATTTAGCTTCAACAGCATGCGAAACAAACGAGTTAGCTTCAAAACCGAGCGAAACACATGATTTAGCCTCAAATCAATGCGAAGTAGAAGGCTTAGCTTCGAATAAATGCGAAACAAATGGTTTAGCTTCAAATACTTGTGATATATATGATTTAGCTTCAACAGCATGAGAAACAAACGAGTTAGCTTCAAATCCATGCGAAACACATGATTTAGCTTCAAATCAATGCGAAATAGAAGGCCGATCTTCGAATCCATGCGTAACAAATGGTTTAGCTGCAAATACTTGTGATATACATGATTTAGCTTCAACTGCATGCGAAACAAACGAGTTAGCTTCAAATCCATGCGAAACACATGATTTAGATTAAAATCAATGCGAAGCAGAAGGCTTATCTTCGAATCCATGCGAAACAAATGGTTTAGCTTCAAATACTTGTGATATACATGATTTAGCTTCAACTGCATGCGATACAAACGAGTTAGCTTAAAATCCATGCGGAACACATGATTTAGCTTCAAATCATTGCGAAGTAGAAGGCTGATCTTCGAATCCATGCGAAGCAAATGGTTTAGCTTCAAATACTTTTGATACACTTGATTTAGCTTCAACAGCATGCGAAACAAACGAGTTAGCTTCAAATCCAAGCGAAACACATGATTTATCTTCAAATCAATGCGAATTAGAAGGGTTATCTTGGAATGCATGCGAAACGTATGATATAGCTTCAAATACTTGTGATATATATGATTTAGCTTCAACAGCATGCGAAACAGACGAGTTAGCTTCAAATCCATGCGAAACACATGATTTAGCATCAAATCAATGCGAAGTAGAAGGCTGATCTTCGAATCCATGCGAAGCAAATGGTTTAGCTTCAAATACTTGTGATATACATGATTCAGCTTCAACTGCATGCGAAACAAACGAGTTACCTTTAAATCCATGCGAAAGACATGATTTAGATTAAAATCAATACGAGGTAGAAGGCATATCTTCGAATCCATGCGAAACAAATGGTTTAGCTTCAAATACTTGTGATATACATGATTTAGCTACAACTGCATGCGAAAAGAACGAGTTAGCTTCAAAACCAAGAGAAACACATGATTTAGCCTCAAATCAATGCGAAGTAGAAGGCTTAGCTTCGAATAAATGCGAAACAAATGGTTTAGCTTCAAATACTTGTGATATATATGATTTAGCTTCAACAGCATGCGATACAAACGAGTTAGCTTCAAATGCATGCGAAACACATGATTTAGCTTCAAATCAATGCGAAGTAGGAGGCTTATCTTCGATCCCATCCGATACAAATGGTTTAGCTTCAAATACTTGTGATATACATGATTTAGCTTCAACAGCATGCGAAACAAACGAGTTAGCTTCAAATCCATGCGAAACACATGATTTAGCATGAAATCAATGCGAAGTAGAAGGCTGATCTTCGAATCCATGCGTAACAAATGGTTTAGCTTGAAATACTTGTGATATACATGACTTAGCTTCAACAGCATGCGAAACAAACGAGTTAGCTTCAAATCCATGCGAAACACATGATTTAGCTTCAAATCAATGCGAAGTAGGAGGCTTATCTTCGATCCCATGCGATACAAATGGTTTAGCTTCAAATACTTGTGATATACATGATTTAGCTTCAACAGCATGCGAAACAAATGAGTTATATTCAAATCCAAGCGAAACACATGATTTATCTTCAAATCTATGCGAATTAGAAGGGTTATCTTGGAATCCATGCGAAACGTATGATATAGCTTCAAATACTTGTGATATACATGATTTAGCTTCAACACCATGCGAAACAAACGAGTTAGCTTCAAAACCGAGCGAAACACATGATTTAGCCTCAAATCAATGCGAAGTAGAAGGCTTAGCATCGAATAAATGCGAAACAAATGGTTTAGCTTCAAATACTTGTGATATATATGATTTAGCTTCAACAGCATGCGAAACAAACGAGTTAGCTTCAAATCCATGCGAAACACATGATTTAGCTTCAAATCAATGCGAAGTAGGAGGCTTATCTTCGATCCCATGCGATACAAATGGTTTAGCTTCAAATACTTGTGATATACATGATTTAGCTTCAACTACTAGCGAAAAAAACGAGTTAGCTTCAAATCCAAGCGAAACACATGATTTAGCCTCAAATCAATGCGAATTAGAAGGGTTATCTTCGAATCCATGCGAAACAATTGATATAGCTTCAAATACTTGTGATATACATGATTTAGCTTCAACAGCATCCGAAACAAACGAGTTAGATTCAAATCCATGTGAAACACATGATTTAGCTTCAAATCAATGCGAAGTAGAAGGGTTATCTTCGTATCGATGCGAAACAAATGGTTTAGCTGCAAATACTTGTGATATACGTGATTTAGCTTCAACTGTATGCGAAACAAACGAGTTAACTTCGAATCCATGCGAAACGATTAGTTTAGCTTCAAATACTTGTGATATACATGATTCAGCTTCAACTGCATGCGAAACAAACGAGTTACCTTTACATGCATGCGAAAGACATGATTTAGATTAAAATCAATGCGAAGTAGAAGGCTTAGCTTCGAATAAATGCGAAACAAATGGTTTAGCTTCAAATACTTGTGATATATATGATTTAGCTTCAACAGCATGCGATACAAACGAGTTAGCTTCAAATCCATGCGAAACACATGATTTAGCTTCAAATCAATGCGAAGTAGGAGGCTTATCTTCGATCCCATCCGATACAAGTGGTTTAGCTTCAAATACTTGTGATATACATGATTTAGCTTCAACAGCATGCGAAACAAACGAGTTAGCTTCAAAACCGAGCGAAACACATGATTTAGCCTCAAATCAATGCGAAGTAGAAGGCTTAGCTTCGAATAAATGCGAAACAAATGGTTTAGCTTCAAATACTTGTGATATATATGATTTAGCTTCAACAGCATGCGAAACAAACGAGTTAGCTTCAAATCCATGCGAAACACATGATTTAGCCTCAAATCAATGCGAAGTAGAAGGCTTAGCATCGAATAAATGCGAAACAAATGGTTTAGCTTCAAATACTTGTGATATATATGATTTAGCTTCAACTGCATGCGAAACAAACGAGTTAGCTTCAAATCCATGCGAAACACATGATTTATCTTCAAATCTATGCGAATTAGAAGGGATATCTTGGAATCCATGCGAAACGTATGATATAGCTTCAAATACTTGTGATATACATGATTTAGCTTCAACAGCATGCGAAACAAACGAGTTAGCTTCAAAACCGAGCGAAACACATGATTTAGCCTCAAATCAATGCGAAGTAGAAGGCTTAGCATCGAATAAATGCGAAACAAATGGTTTAGCTTCAAATACTTGTGATATATATGATTTAGCTTCAACAGCATGCGAAACAAATGAGTTATATTCAAATCCAAGCGAAACACATGATTTATCTTCAAATCTATGCGAATTAGAAGGGTTATCTTGGAATCCATGCGAAACGTATGATATAGCTTCAAATACTTGTGATATACATTATTTAGCTTCAACAGCATGCGAAACAAACGAGTTAGCTTCAAAACCAAGCGAAACACATGATTTAGCCTCAAATCAATGCGAAGTAGAAGACTTAGCTTCGAATAAATGCGAACCAAATGGTTTAGCTTCAAATACTTGTGATATACATGATTTAGCTTCAACTACTAGCGAAAAAAACGAGTTAGCTTCAAATCCAAGCGAAACACATGATTTAGCCTCAAATCAATGCGAATTAGAAGGGTTATCTTCGAATCCATGCGAAACAATTGATATAGCTTCAAATACTTGTGATATACATGATTTAGCTTCAACAGCATCCGAAACAAACGAGTTAGCTTCAAATCCATGCGAAACACATGATTTAGCTTCAAATCAATGCGAAGTAGGAGGCTTATCTTCGATCCCATCCGATACAAGTGGTTTAGCTTCAAATACTTGTGATATACATGATTTAGCTTCAACAGCATGCGAAACAAACGAGTTAGCTTCAAAACCGAGCGAAACACATGATTTAGCCTCAAATCAATGCGAAGTAGAAGGCTTAGCTTCGAATAAATGCGAAACAAATGGTTTAGCTTCAAATACTTGTGATATATATGATTTAGCTTCAACAGCATGCGAAACAAACGAGTTAGCTTCAAATCGATGCGAAACACATGATTTAGCTTCAAATCAATGCGAAATAGAAGGCCGATCTTCGAATCCATGCGTAACAAATGGTTTAGCTGCAAATACTTGTGATATACATGATTTAGCTTCAACTGCATGCGAAACAAACGAGTTAGCTTCAAATCCATGCGAAACACATGATTTAGATTAAAATCAATGCGAAGCAGAAGGCTTATCTTCGAATCCATGCGAAACAAATGGTTTAGCTTCAAATACTTGTGATATACATGATTTAGCTTCAACTGCATGCGATAAAAACGAGTTAGCTTAAAATCCATGCGGAACACATGATTTAGCTTCAAATCATTGCGAAGTAGAAGGCTGATCTTCGAATCCATGCGAAGCAAATGGTTTAGCTTCAAATACTTTTGATACACTTGATTTAGCTTCAACAGCATGCGAAACAAACGAGTTAGCTTCAAATCCAAGCGAAACACATGATTTATCTTCAAATCAATGCGAATTAGAAGGGTTATCTTGGAATGCATGCGAAACGTATGATATAGCTTCAAATACTTGTGATATATATGATTTAGCTTCAACAGCATGCGAAACAGACGAGTTAGCTTCAAATCCATGCGAAACACATGATTTAGCATCAAATCAATGCGAAGTAGAAGGCTGATCTTCGAATCCATGCGAAGCAAATGGTTTAGCTTCAAATACTTGTGATATACATGATTTAGCTTCAACTGCATGCGAAAAAAACGAGTTAGCTTAAAATGCATGCGGAACACATGATTTAGCATCAAATCAATGCGAAGTGGAAGGCTTATCTTCGAATCCATGCGAAACGAATAGTTCAGCTTCAAATACTTGTGATATACATGATTCAGCTTCAACTGCATGCGAAACAAACGAGTTAGCTTTAAATCCATGCGAAATACATGATTTAGATTAAAATCAATGCGAAGTAGAAGGCTTATCTTCGAATCCATGCGAAGCAAATGGTTTAGCTTCAAATACTTTTGATACACTTGAGTTAGCTTCAACATCATGCGAAACAAACGAGTTAGCTTCAAATCCTTGCGAAACACATGATTTAGCATCAAATCAATGCGAAGTGGAAGACTTATCTTCGAATCCATGCGAAACAAAAGAGTTAGCTTCAAATCCATGCGAAACACATGATTTAGATTCAAATCAATGCGAAGTAGGAGGCTTATCTTCGATCCCATGCGATACAAATGGTTTAGCTTCAAATACTTGTGATATACATGATTTAGCTTCAACAGCATGCGAAACAAACGAGTTAGCTTCAAATCCATGCGAAACACATGATTTAGCATCAAATCAATGCGAAGTAGAAGGCTGATCTTCGAATCCATGCGTAACAAATGGTTTAGCTTCAAATACTTGTGATATACATGATTTAGCTTCAACAGCATGCGAAACAAACGAGTTAGCTTCAAATCCATGCGAAACACATGATTTAGCATGAAATCAATGCGAAGTAGAAGGCAGATCTTCGAATCCATGCGTAACAAATGGTTTAGCTTGAAATACTTGTGATATACATGATTTAGCTTCAACACCATGCGAAACGAACGAGTTAGCTTCAAATCCATGCGAAACGTATGATATAGCTTCAAATACTTGTGATATAAATGATTTAGCTTCAACAGCATGCGAAACAAACGAGTTAGCTTCAAAACCGAGCGAAACACATGATTTAGCCTCAAATCAATGCGAAGTAGAAAGCTTAGCTTCAAAACCATGGGAATCAAATGGTTTAGCTTCAAATACTTGTGATATACATGATTTAGCTTCAACTGCATGCGAAACAAACGAGTTAGCTTAAAATCCATGCGGAACACATGATTTAGCTTCAAATCAATGCGAAGTAGAAGGCTGATATTCGAATCCATGCGAAGCAAATGGTTTAGCTTCCAAATACTTTTGATACACTTGAGTTAGCTTCAACAGCATGCGAAACAAACGAGTTAGCTTCAAATCCTTGCGAAACACATGATTTAGCATCAAATCAATGCGAAGTGGAAGGCTTATCTTCGAATCCATGCGAAACGAATAGTTTAGTTTCAAATACTTGTGATATACATGATTTAGCTTCAACAGCATCCGAAACAAACGAGTTAGATTCAGATCCATGCGAAACACATGATTTAGCTTCAAATCAATGCGAAGTAGAAGGCTTATCTTCGAATCCATGCGAAACAAACGGATTAGCTTCTTATACTTGTGATATACATGATTTAGCTTCAACAGCATGCGAAATAAACGAGTTAGATTCAAATCCACAGGAAACAAATGATTTAGCTTCAAATCAATGCGAAGTAGAAGGCTGATCTTCGAATCCATGCGTAACAAATGGTTTAGCTGCAAATACTTGTGATATACATGATTTAGATTCAACAGCATGCGAAACAAACGAGTTAGCTTCAAATCCATGCGAAACACATGATTTAGATTCAAATCAATGCGAATTAGAAGGGTTATCTTGGAATCCATGCGAAACGTATGATATAGCTTCATATACTTGTGATATACATGATTTAGATTCAACAGCATGCGAAACAAACGAGTTAGCTTCAAATCCATGCGAAACACATGATTTAGCATCAAATCAATGCGAAGTAGAAGGCTGATCTTCGAATCCAAGCGAAGCAAATGGTTTAGCTTCAAATACTTGTGATATACATGATTTAGCTTCAACAACATGCGAAACAAATGAGTTATATTCAAATCCAAGCGAAACACATGATTTATCTTCAAATCTATGCGAATTAGGAGGGTTATCTTGGAATCCATGCGAAACGTATGATATAGCTTCAAATACTTGTGATATACATGATTTAGCTTCAACAGCATTGCGAAACAAACGAGTTAGCTTCAAAACCAAGCGAAACACATGATTTAGCCTCAAATCAATGCGAAGTAGAAGGCTTAGCTTCGAATAAATGCGAAACAAATGGTTTAGCTTCAAATACTTGTGATATATATGATTTAGCTTCAACAGCATGCGAAACAAACGAGTTAGCTTCAAATCCATGCGAAACACATGATTTAGCTTCAAATCAATGCGAAGTAGGAGGCTTATCTTCGAATCCATGCGAAGCAAATTGTTTAGCTTCAAATACTTGTGATACACTTGATTTAGCTTCAACAGCATGCGAAATAAACGAGTTAGCTTCAAAACCATGCGAAACACATGATTTAGCTTCAAATCTATGCGGAGTAGGTGGCTTATCTTCGATTCCATGCGATACAAATGGTTTAGCTTCAAATAATTGTGATATACATGATTTAGCTTCAACAGCATGCGAAACAAACGAGTTAGCTTCAATACCAAGCGAAACACATGATTTAGCCTCAAATCAATGCGAAGTAGAAGGCTTAGCTTCGAATAAATGCGAAACAAATGGTTTAGCTTCAAATACTTGTGATATATATGATTTAGCTTCAACAGCATGCGAAACAAACGAGTTAGCTTCAAATACATGCGAAACACATGATTTAGCTTCAAATCAATGCGAAGAAGAAGGGTTATCTTCGAATCCATGCGAAACGAATAGTTTAGCTTCAAATACTTGTGATATTCATGATTCAGCTTCAACTGCATGCGAAACAAACGAGTTAGCTTCAAATCCATGCGAAACACATGATTTAGCTTCAAATCAATGCGAATTAGAAAGGTTATCTTCGAATCCATGCGAAACATATGATATAGCTACAAATACTTGTGATATACATGATTTAGCTTCAACAGCATGCGAAACAAACGAGTTAGCTTCAAATCCATGCGAAACACATGATTTAGATTCAAATCAATGCGAATTAGAAGGGTTATCTTGGAATCCATGCGAAACGTATGATATAGCTTCATATACTTGTGATATACATGATTTAGATTCAACAGCATGCGAAACAAACGAGTTAGCTTCAAATCCATGCGAAACACATGATTTAGCATCAAATCAATGCGAAGTAGAAGGCTGATCTTCGAATCCATGCGAAGCAAATGGTTTAGCTTCAAATACTTGTGATATACATGATTTAGCTTCAACAACATGCGAAACAAATGAGTTATATTCAAATCCAAGCGAAACACATGATTTATTTTCAAATCTATGCGAATTAGGAGGGTTATCTTGGAATCCATGCGAAACGTATGATATAGCTTCAAATACTCGTGATATACATGATTTAGCTTCAACAGCATGCGAAATAAACGAGTTAGCTTCAAAACCATGCGAAACACATGATTTAGCTTCAAATCAATGCGAAGTAGAAGGCTGATCTTCGAATCCATGCGTAACAAATGGTTTAGCTGCAAATACTTGTGATATACATGATTTAGATTCAACAGCATGCGAAACAAACGAGTTAGCTTCAAATCCATGCGAAACACATGATTTAGATTCAAATCAATGCGAATTAGAAGGGTTATCTTGGAATCCATGCGAAACGTATGATATAGCTTCATATACTTGTGATATACATGATTTAGATTCAACAGCATGCGAAACAAACGAGTTAGCTTCAAATCCATGCGAAACACATGATTTAGCATCAAATCAATGCGAAGTAGAAGGCTGATCTTCGAATCCAAGCGAAGCAAATGGTTTAGCTTCAAATACTTGTGATATACATGATTTAGCTTCAACAACATGCGAAACAAATGAGTTATATTCAAATCCAAGCGAAACACATGATTTATCTTCAAATCTATGCGAATTAGGAGGGTTATCTTGGAATCCATGCGAAACGTATGATATAGCTTCAAATACTTGTGATATACATGATTTAGCTTCAACAGCATTGCGAAACAAACGAGTTAGCTTCAAAACCAAGCGAAACACATGATTTAGCCTCAAATCAATGCGAAGTAGAAGGCTTAGCTTCGAATAAATGCGAAACAAATGGTTTAGCTTCAAATACTTGTGATATATATGATTTAGCTTCAACAGCATGCGAAACAAACGAGTTAGCTTCAAATCCATGCGAAACACATGATTTAGCTTCAAATCAATGCGAAGTAGGAGGCTTATCTTCGAATCCATGCGAAGCAAATTGTTTAGCTTCAAATACTTGTGATACACTTGATTTAGCTTCAACAGCATGCGAAATAAACGAGTTAGCTTCAAAACCATGCGAAACACATGATTTAGCTTCAAATCTATGCGGAGTAGGTGGCTTATCTTCGATTCCATGCGATACAAATGGTTTAGCTTCAAATAATTGTGATATACATGATTTAGCTTCAACAGCATGCGAAACAAACGAGTTAGCTTCAATACCAAGCGAAACACATGATTTAGCCTCAAATCAATGCGAAGTAGAAGGCTTAGCTTCGAATAAATGCGAAACAAATGGTTTAGCTTCAAATACTTGTGATATATATGATTTAGCTTCAACAGCATGCGAAACAAACGAGTTAGCTTCAAATACATGCGAAACACATGATTTAGCTTCAAATCAATGCGAAGTAGGAGGCTTATCTTCGAATCCATGCGAAGCAAATTGTTTAGCTTCAAATAATTGTGATATACATGATTTAGCTTTAACAGCATGCGAAACAAACGAGTTAGATTCAAATCCATGCGAAACACATGATTTAGCTTCAAATCAATGCGAAGAAGAAGGGTTATCTTCGAATCCATGCGAAACGAATAGTTTAGCTTCAAATACTTGTGATATTCATGATTCAGCTTCAACTGCATGCGAAACAAACGAGTTAGCTTCAAATCCATGCGAAACACATGATTTAGCTTCAAATCAATGCGAATTAGAAAGGTTATCTTCGAATCCATGCGAAACATATGATATAGCTACAAATACTTGTGATATACATGATTTAGCTTCAACAGCATGCGAAACAAACGAGTTAGCTTCAAATCCATGCGAAACACATGATTTAGATTCAAATCAATGCGAATTAGAAGGGTTATCTTGGAATCCATGCGAAACGTATGATATAGCTTCATATACTTGTGATATACATGATTTAGATTCAACAGCATGCGAAACAAACGAGTTAGCTTCAAATCCATGCGAAACACATGATTTAGCATCAAATCAATGCGAAGTAGAAGGCTGATCTTCGAAACCATGCGAAGCAAATGGTTTAGCTTCAAATACTTGTGATATACATGATTTAGCTTCAACAACATGCGAAACAAATGAGTTATATTCAAATCCAAGCGAAACACATGATTTATTTTCAAATCTATGCGAATTAGGAGGGTTATCTTGGAATCCATGCGAAACGTATGATATAGCTTCAAATACTCGTGATATACATGATTTAGCTTCAACAGCATGCGAAATAAACGAGTTAGCTTCAAAACCATGCGAAACACATGATTTAGCTTCAAATCTATGCGGAGTAGGTGGCTTATCTTCGATTCCATGCTATACAAATGGTTTAGCTTCAAATAATTGTGATATACATGATTTAGCTTCAACAGCATGCGAAACAAACGAGTTAGATTCAAATCCATGCGAAACACATGATTTAGCTTCAAATCAATGCGAAGAAGAAGGGTTATCTTCGAATCCATGCGAAACGAATAGTTTAGCTTCAAATACTTGTGATATTCATGATTCAGCTTCAACTGCATGCGAAACAAACGAGTTAGCTTCAAATCCATGCGAAACACATGATTTAGCTTCAAATCAATGCGAAGTAGAAAGGTTATCTTCGAATACATGCGAAACAAATGGTTTAGCTTCAAATAATTGTGATATACATGATTTAGCTTCAACAGCATGCGAAACAAACGAGTTAGCTTCAATACCAAGCGAAACACATGATTTAGCCTCAAATCAATGCGAAGTAGAAGGCTTAGCTTCGAATAAATGCGAAACAAATGGTTTAGCTTCAAATACTTGTGATATATATGATTTAGCTTCAACAGCATGCGAAACAAACGAGTTAGCTTCAAATCCATGCGAAACACATGATTTAGCTTCAAATCAATACGAAGTAGGAGGCTTATCTTCGAATCCATGCGAAGCAAATTGTTTAGCTTCAAATACTTGTGATACACTTGATTTAGCTTCAACAGCATGCGAAATAAACGAGTTAGCTTCAAAACCATGCGAAACACATGATTTATCTTCAAATCTATGCGAATTAGGAGGGTTATCTTGGAATCCATGCGAAACGTATGATATAGCTTCAAATACTTGTGATATACATGATTTAGCTTCAACAGCATGCGAAACAAACGAGTTAGCTTCAAAACCAAGCGAAACACATGATTTAGCCTCAAATCAATGGGAAGTAGAAGGCTTAGCTTCGAATAAATGCGAAACAAATGGTTTAGCTTCAAATACTTGTGATATATATGATTTAGCTTCAACAGCATGCGAAACAAACGAGTTAGCTTCAAATCCATGCGAAACACATGATTTAGCTTCAAATCAATGCGAAGTAGGAGGCTTATCTTCGAATCCATGCGAAGCAAATTGTTTAGCTTCAAATACTTGTGATACACTTGATTTAGCTTCAACAGCATGCGAAATAAACGAGTTAGCTTCAAAACCATGCGAAACACATGATTTAGCTTCAAATCTATGCGGAGTAGGTGGCTTATCTTCGATTCCATGCTATACAAATGGTTTAGCTTCAAATAATTGTGATATACATGATTTAGCTTCAACAGCATGCGAAACAAACGAGTTAGATTCAAATCCATGCGAAACACATGATTTAGCTTCAAATCAATGCGAAGAAGAAGGGTTATCTTCGAATCCATGCGAAACGAATAGTTTAGCTTCAAATACTTGTGATATTCATGATTCAGCTTCAACTGCATGCGAAACAAACGAGTTAGCTTCAAATCCATGCGAAACACATGATTTAGCTTCAAATCAATGCGAAGTAGAAGGGTTATCTTCGAATCCATGCGAAACAAATGGTTTAGCTGCAAATATTTGTGATATACATGATTTAGCTTCAACTGCATGCGAAACAAACGAGTTAACTTCAAATCCATGCGAAACACATGAGTTAGCTTCAAATCAATGCGAAGTGCAAGGCTTATCTTCGAATCCATGCGAAGCAAATCGTTTAGCTTCAAATACTTGTGATACACTTGATTTAGCTTCAACAGCATGCGAAATAAACGAGTTAGCTTCAAAACCATGCGAAACACATGATTTAGCTTCAAATCTATGCGGAGTAGGTGGCTTATCTTCGATTCCATGCGATACAAATGGTTTAGCTTCAAATAATTGTGATATACATGATTTAGCTTCAACAGCATGCGAAACAAACGAGTTAGATTCAAATCCATGCGAAACACATGATTTAGCTTCAAATCAATGCGAAGAAGAAGGGTTATCTTCGAATCCATGCGAAACGAATAGTTTAGCTTCAAATACTTGTGATATTCATGATTCAGCTTCAACTGCATGCGAAACAAACGAGTTAGCTTCAAATCCATGCGAAACACATGACTTAGCTTCAAATCAATGCGAATTAGAAAGGTTATCTTCGAATCCATGCGAAACATATGATATAGCTACAAATACTTGTGATATACATGATTCAGCTTCAACAGCATGCGAAACAAACGAGTTAGCTTCAAATTCATGCGAAACACATGATTTAGCCTCAAATCAATGCGAAGTAGAAGGCTTAGCTTCTAATTAATGCGAAACAAATGGTTTAGCTTCAAGTACTTGTGATATACATGATTCAGCTTCAACTGCATGCAAAACAAACGAGTTAGCTTCAAATCCATGCGAAACATATGATTTAGATTAAAATCAATGCGAAGTAGAAGGCTTATCTTCGAAACCATGCGAAACAAATGGATTAGCTTCATATACTTGTGATATACATGATTTAGCTTCAACAGCATGCGAAATAAACGAGTTAGATTCAAACCCATGCGAAACACATGATTTAGCTTCAAATCTATGCGGAGTAGGTGGCTTATCTTCGATTCCATGCGATACAAATGGTTTAGCTTCAAATAATTGTGATATACATGATTTAGCTTCAACAGCATGCGAAACAAACGAGTTAGATTCAAATCCATGCGAAACACATGATTTAGCTTCAAATCAATGCGAAGAAGAAGGGTTATCTTCGAATCCATGCGAAACGAATAGTTTAGCTTCAAATACTTGTGATATTCATGATTCAGCTTCAACTGCATGCGAAACAAACGAGTTAGCTTCAAATCCATGCGAAACACATGATTTAGCTTCAAATCAATGCGAATTAGAAAGGTTATCTTCGAATCCATGCGAAACATATGATATAGCTACAAATACTTGTGATATACATGATTTAGCTTCAACAGCATGCGAAACAAACGAGTTAGCTTCAAATCCATGCGAAACACATGATTTAGATTCAAATCAATGCGAATTAGAAGGGTTATCTTGGAATCCATGCGAAACGTATGATATAGCTTCATATACTTGTGATATACATGATTTAGCTTCAACAGCATGCGAAACAAACGAGTTAGCTTCAAATCCATGCGAAACACATGATTTAGATTCAAATCAATGCGAAGAAGAAGGGTTATCTTCGAATCCATGCGAAACGAATAGTTTAGCTTCAAATACTTGTGATATTCTTGATTCAGCTTCAACAGCATGCGAAACAAACGAGTTAGCTTCAAAACCAAGCGAAATACATGATTTAGCCTCAAATCAATGCGAAGTAGAAAGGTTATCTTCGAATCCATGCGAAACATATGATATAGCTACAAATACTTGTGATATACATGATTTAGCTTCAACAGCATGCGAAACAAACGAGTTAGCTTCAAATCCATGCGAAACACATGATTTAGATTCAAATCAATGCGAATTAGAAGGGTTATCTTGGAATCCATGCGAAACGTATGATATAGCTTCATATACTTGTGATATACATGATTTAGATTCAACAGCATGCGAAACAAACGAGTTAGCTTCAAATCCATGCGAAACACATGATTTAGCTTCAAATCAATGCGAAGTAGGAGGCTTATCTTCGAATCCATGCGAAGCAAATTGTTTAGCTTCAAATACTTGTGATACACTTGATTTAGCTTCAACAGCATGCGAAATAAACGAGTTAGTTTCAAAACCATGCGAAACACATGATTTAGCTTCAAATCTATGCGGAGTAGGTGGCTTATCTTCGATTCCATGCTATACAAATGGTTTAGCTTCAAATAATTGTGATATACATGATTTAGCTTCAACAGCATGCGAAACAAACGAGTTAGATTCAAATCCATGCGAAACACATGATTTAGCTTCAAATCAATGCGAAGAAGAAGGGTTATCTTCGAATCCATGCGAAACGAATAGTTTAGCTTCAAATACTTGTGATATTCATGATTCAGCTTCAACTGCATGCGAAACAAACGAGTTAGCTTCAAATCCATGCGAAACACATGATTTAGCTTCAAATCAATGCGAAGTAGAAGGGTTATCTTCGAATCCATGCGAAACAAATGGTTTAGCTGCAAATATTTGTGATATACATGATTTAGCTTCAACTGCATGCGAAACAAACGAGTTAACTTCAAATGCATGCGAAACACATGAGTTAGCTTCAAATCAATGCGAATTGCAAGGCTTATCTTCGAATCCATGCGAAGCAAATGGTTTAGCTTCAAATACTTGTGATATAAATGATTTAGTTTCAACAGCATGCGAAACAAACGAGTTAGATTCAAATCCATGCTAAACACATGCTTCAGCTTCAAATCAATGCGAGGTAGGAGGCTTATCTTCGTTATCCATGCGAAAGAAATGGTTTAGCTTCAAATACTTGTGATATACATGATTTAGCTTCAACAGCATGCGAAACAAACGTGCTAGCTTCAAGTCCAAGCGAATAACATGATTTATCATCAAGTCAACGCGAAGTTGACGGCTTAGCTTCAAATACATGCGAAACGAATGATTTAGCTTCACATACTTGAGAATATAAGTGATATAGCTTCAAATGCAGGTGAAACAAACGAGTTAGCTTCAAACCCATGCGAAACACATGATTTAGCATCTAATCAATGCGAAGTAGAAGGCTGATCTTCGAATCCATGCGAAGCAAATTGTTTAGCTTCAAATATTTGTGATACACTTGATTTAGCTTCAACAGCATGCGAAATAAACGAGTTAGCTTCAAAACCATGCGAAACACATGATTTAGCTTCAAATCTATGCGGAGTAGGTGGCTTATCTTCGATTCCATGCGATACAAATGGTTTAGCTTCAAATAATTGTGATATACATGATTTAGCTTCAACAGCATGCGAAACAAACGAGTTAGATTCAAATCCATGCGAAACACATGATTTAGCTTCAGATCAATGCGAAGAAGAAGGGTTATCTTCGAATCCATGCGAAACGAATAGTTTAGCTTCAAATACTTGTGATATTCATGATTCAGCTTCAACTGCATGCGAAACAAACGAGTTAGCTTCAAATCCATGCGAAACACATGATTTAGCTTCAAATCAATGCGAATTAGAAAGGTTATCTTCGAATCCATGCGAAACATATGATATAGCTACAAACACTTGTGATATACATGATTCAGCTTCAACAGCATGCGAAACAAACGAGTTAGCTTCAAATTCATGCGAAACACATGATTTAGCCTCAAATCAATGCGAAGTAGAAGGCTTAGCTTCTAATTAATGCGAAACAAATGGTTTAGCTTCAAGTACTTGTGATATACATGATTCAGCTTCAACTGCATGCAAAACAAACGAGTTAGCTTCAAATCCATGCGAAACATATGATTTAGATTAAAATCAATGCGAAGTAGAAGGCTTATCTTCGAAACCATGCGAAACAAATGGATTAGCTTCATATACTTGTGATATACATGATTTAGCTTCAACAGCATGCGAAATAAACGAGTTAGATTCAAACCCATGCGAAACACATGATTTAGCTTCAAATCTATGCGGAGTAGGTGGCTTATCTTCGATTCCATGCGATACAAATGGTTTAGCTTCAAATAATTGTGATATACATGATTTAGCTTCAACAGCATGCGAAACAAACGAGTTAGATTCAAATCCATGCGAAACACATGATTTAGCTTCAAATCAATGCGAAGAAGAAGGGTTATCTTCGAATCCATGCGAAACGAATAGTTTAGCTTCAAATACTTGTGATATTCATGATTCAGCTTCAACTGCATGCGAAACAAACGAGTTAGCTTCAAATCCATGCGAAACACATGATTTAGCTTCAAATCAATGCGAATTAGAAAGGTTATCTTCGAATCCATGCGAAACATATGATATAGCTACAAATACTTGTGATATACATGATTTAGCTTCAACAGCATGCGAAACAAACGAGTTTGCTTCAAATCCATGCGAAACACATGATTTAGATTCAAATCAATGCGAATTAGAAGGGTTATCTTGGAATCCATGCGAAACGTATGATATAGCTTCATATACTTGTGATATACATGATTTAGCTTCAACAGCATGCGAAACAAACGAGTTAGCTTCAAATCCATGCGAAACACATGATTTAGATTCAAATCAATGCGAAGAAGAAGGGTTATCTTCGAATCCATGCGAAACGAATAGTTTAGCTTCAAATACTTGTGATATTCTTGATTCAGCTTCAACAGCATGCGAAACAAACGAGTTAGCTTCAAAACCAAGCGAAATACATGATTTAGCCTCAAATCAATGCGAAGTAGAAAGGTTATCTTCGAATCCATGCGAAACATATGATATAGCTACAAATACTTGTGATATACATGATTTAGCTTCAACAGCATGCGAAACAAACGAGTTAGCTTCAAATCCATGCGAAACACATGATTTAGATTCAAATCAATGCGAATTAGAAGGGTTATCTTGGAATCCATGCGAAACGTATGATATAGCTTCATATACTTGTGATATACATGATTTAGATTCAACAGCATGCGAAACAAACGAGTTAGCTTCAAATCCATGCGAAACACATGATTTAGCATCAAATCAATGCGAAGTAGAAGGCTGATCTTCGAATCCATGCGAAGCAAATGGTTTAGCTTCAAATACTTGTGATATACATGATTTAGCTTCAACAACATGCGAAACAAATGAGTTATATTCAAATCCAAGCGAAACACATGATTTATCTTCAAATCTATGCGAATTAGGAGGGTTATCTTGGAATCCATGCGAAACGTATGATATAGCTTCAAATACTTGTGATATACATGATTTAGCTTCAACAGCATGCGAAACAAACGAGTTAGCTTCAAATCCATGCGAAACACATGATTTAGCTTCAAATCAATGCGAAGTAGAAGGGTTATCTTCGAATCCATGCGAAACAAATGGTTTAGCTGCAAATATTTGTGATATACATGATTTAGCTTCAACTGCATGCGAAACAAACGAGTTAACTTCAAATCCATGCGAAACACATGAGTTAGCTTCAAATCAATGCGAAGTGCAAGGCTTATCTTCGAATCCATGCGAAGCAAATGGTTTAGCTTCAAATACTTGTGATATAAATGATTTAGTTTCAACAGCATGCGAAACAAACGAGTTAGATTCAAATCCATGCTAAACACATGCTTCAGCTTCAAATCAATGCGAGGTAGGAGGCTTATCTTCGTTATCCATGCGAAAGAAATGGTTTAGCTTCAAATACTTGTGATATACATGATTTAGCTTCAACAGCATGCGAAACAAACGTGCTAGCTTCAAGTCCAAGCGAATAACATGATTTATCATCAAGTCAACGCGAAGTTGACGGCTTAGCTTCAAATACATGCGAAACGAATGATTTAGCTTCACATACTTGAGAATATAAGTGATATAGCTTCAAATGCAGGTGAAACAAACGAGTTAGCTTCAAACCCATGCGAAACACATGATTTAGCATCTAATCAATGCGAAGTAGAAGGCTGATCTTCGAATCCATGCGAAGCAAATTGTTTAGCTTCAAATATTTGTGATACACTTGATTTAGCTTCAACAGCATGCGAAATAAACGAGTTAGCTTCAAAACCATGCGAAACACATGATTTAGCTTCAAATCTATGCGGAGTAGGTGGCTTATCTTCGATTCCATGCGATACAAATGGTTTAGCTTCAAATAATTGTGATATACATGATTTAGCTTCAACAGCATGCGAAACAAACGAGTTAGATTCAAATCCATGCGAAACACATGATTTAGCTTCAGATCAATGCGAAGAAGAAGGGTTATCTTCGAATCCATGCGAAACGAATAGTTTAGCTTCAAATACTTGTGATATTCATGATTCAGCTTCAACTGCATGCGAAACAAACGAGTTAGCTTCAAATCCATGCGAAACACATGATTTAGCTTCAAATCAATGCGAATTAGAAAGGTTATCTTCGAATCCATGCGAAACATATGATATAGCTACAAACACTTGTGATATACATGATTCAGCTTCAACAGCATGCGAAACAAACGAGTTAGCTTCAAATTCATGCGAAACACATGATTTAGCCTCAAATCAATGCGAAGTAGAAGGCTTAGCTTCTAATTAATGCGAAACAAATGGTTTAGCTTCAAGTACTTGTGATATACATGATTCAGCTTCAACTGCATGCAAAACAAACGAGTTAGCTTCAAATCCATGCGAAACATATGATTTAGATTAAAATCAATGCGAAGTAGAAGGCTTATCTTCGAATAAATGCGAAACAAATGATATAGCTTCAAATACTTGTGATATACATGATTTAGTTCCAACAGCATGCGAAACAAACGAGTTAGCTTCAAATCCATGCGAAACACATGATTTATCTTCAAATCAATGCGAAGTAGAAGGCTTATCTTCGAAACCATGCGAAACAAATGGATTAGCTTCATATACTTGTGATATACATGATTTAGCTTCAACAGCATGCGAAATAAACGAGTTAGATTCAAACCCATGCGAAACACATGATTTAGCTTCAAATCTATGCGGAGTAGGTGGCTTATCTTCGATTCCATGCGATACAAATGGTTTAGCTTCAAATAATTGTGATATACATGATTTAGCTTCAACAGCATGCGAAACAAACCAGTTAGATTCAAATCCATGCGAAACACATGATTTAGCTTCAAATCAATGCGAAGAAGAAGGGTTATCTTCGAATCCATGCGAAACGAATAGTTTAGCTTCAAATACTTGTGATATTCATGATTCAGCTTCAACTGCATGCGAAACAAACGAGTTAGTTTCAAATCAATGCGAAACACATGAGTTAGCTTCAAATCAATGCGAAGTGCAAGGCTTATCTTCGAATCCATGCGAAGCAAATGGTTTAGCTTCAAATACTTGTGATATAAATGATTTAGTTTCAACAGCATGCGAAACAAACGAGTTAGATTCAAATCCATGCTAAACACATGCTTCAGCTTCAAATCAATGCGAGGTAGGAGGCTTATCTTCGTTATCCATGCGAAAGAAATGGTTTAGCTTCAAATACTTGTGATATACATGATTTAGCTTCAACAGCATGCGAAACAAACGTGCTAGCTTCAAGTCCAAGCGAATAACATGATTTATCATCAAGTCAACGCGAAGTTGACGGCTTAGCTTCAAATACATGCGAAACGAATGATTTAGCTTCACATACTTGAGAATATAAGTGATATAGCTTCAAATGCAGGTGAAACAAACGAGTTAGCTTCAAACCCATGCGAAGCACATGATTTAGCATCCAATCAATGCGAAGTAGAAGGCTGATCTTCGAATCCATGCGAAGCAAATTGTTTAGCTTCAAATACTTGTGATACACTTGATTTAGCTTCAACAGCATGCGAAATAAACGAGTTAGCTTCAAAACCATGCCAAACACATGATTTAGCTTCAAATCTATGCGGAGTAGGTGGCTTATCTTCGATTCCATGCGATACAAATGGTTTAGCTTCAAATAATTGTGATATACATGATTTAGCTTCAACAGCATGCGAAACAAACGAGTTAGATTCAAATCCATGCGAAACACATGATTTAGCTTCAAATCAATGCGAAGAAGAAGGGTTATCTTCGAATCCATGCGAAACGAATAGTTTAGCTTCAAATACTTGTGATATTCATGATTCAGCTTCAACTGCATGCGAAACAAACGAGTTAGCTTCAAATCCATGCGAAACACATGATTTAGATTAAAATCAATGCGAAGTAGAAGGCTTATCTTCGAATAAATGCGAAACAAATGGTTTAGCTTCAAATACTAGTGATACACTTGATTTAGCTTCAACAGCATGCGAAGCAAACGAGTTAGATTCAAATCCATGCGAAACACATGATCTAGCTTCAAATCAATGCGAAGTGGAAGGCTTATCTTCGAATCCATTTGAAACGTATAGTTTAGCTTCAAATACTTTTGATATACATGATTCAGCTTCAACTGCATGCTAAACAAACGAGATAGCATCAAATCCATGCGAAACACATGAATTAGCATCACGTCAACGCGAATTTGATGGCTTAGCTTCAAATCCATGCAAAACGAATGATTTAGCTTCACATACTTGAAAATATAAGTGATATGGCTTCAAATGCAGGCGAAACAAACGAGTTAGTTTCAAACCCATGCTAAACGCATGATTTACCATCTAATAAATGCGAAGTAGAAGGCTGATCTTCGAATCCATGCGAAGCAAATGGTTTGGCTTCAAATAGTTGTGATACACTTGATTTAGCTTCAACAGCATGGGAAACAAACGAGTTAGCTTCAAATCCTTGCGAAACACATGATTTAGTATCAAGTCAACGCGAAGTTGATGGCTTAGCTTCAAATCCATGCGAAACGAATGATTTAGCTTCACATACTTGTGAATATAAGTGATATAGCTTCAAATGCAGGCGAAACAAACGAGTTAGTTCCAAACCCATGCTAAACACATGATTTAGCATCTAATCAATGCGAAGTAGAAGGCTAATCTTCGAATCCATGCGAAACAAATGATATAGCTTCAAATACTTGTGATATACATGATTTAGTTTCAACAGCATGCGAAACAAACGAGTTAGCTTCAAATCCATGCGAAACACATGATTTAGCTTCAAATCAATGCGAAGTAGAAGGGTTATCTTCGAATCCATGCGAAACAAATGGTTTAGCTGCAAATATTTGTGATATACATGATTTAGCTTCAACTGCATGCGAAACAAACGAGTTAACTTCAAATCCATGCGAAACACATGAGTTAGCTTCAAATCAATGCGAAGTGCAAGGCTTATCTTCGAATCCATGCGAAGCAAATGGTTTAGCTTCAAATACTTGTGATATAAATGATTTAGTTTCAACAGCATGCGAAACAAACGAGTTAGATTCAAATCCATGCTAAACACATGCTTCAGCTTCAAATCAATGCGAGGTAGGAGGCTTATCTTCGTTATCCATGCGAAAGAAATGGTTTAGCTTCAAACACTTGTGATATACATGATTTAGCTTCAACAGCATGCGAAACAAACGTGCTAGCTTCAAGTCCAAGCGAATAACATGATTTATCATCAAGTCAACGCGAAGTTGACGGCTTAGCTTCAAATACATGCGAAACGAATGATTTAGCTTCACATACTTGAGAATATAAGTGATATAGCTTCAAATGCAGGTGAAACATACGAGTTAGCTTCAAACCCATGCGAAGCACATGATTTAGCATCCAATCAATGCGAAGTAGAAGGCTGATCTTCGAATCCATGCGAAGCAAATTGTTTAGCTTCAAATACTTGTGATATAAATGATTTAGTTTCAACAGCATGCGAAACAAACGAGTTAGATTCAAATCCATGCTAAACACATGCTTCAGCTTCAAATCAATGCGAGGTAGGAGGCTTATCTTCGTTATCCATGCGAAAGAAATGGTTTAGCTTCAAATACTTGTGATATACATGATTTAGCTTCAACAGCATGCGAAACAAACGTGCTAGCTTCAAGTCCAAGCGAATAACATGATTTATCATCAAGTCAACGCGAAGTTGACGGCTTAGCTTCAAATACATGCGAAACGAATGATTTAGCTTCACATACTTGAGAATATAAGTGATATAGCTTCAAATGCAGGTGAAACAAACGAGTTAGCTTCAAACCCATGCGAAGCACATGATTTAGCATCCAATCAATGCGAAGTAGAAGGCTGATCTTCGAATCCATGCGAAGCAAATTGTTTAGCTTCAAATACTTGTGATACACTTGATTTAGCTTCAACAGCATGCGAAATAAACGAGTTAGCTTCAAAACCATGCGAAACACATGATTTAGCTTCAAATCTATGCGGAGTAGGTGGCTTATCTTCGATTCCATGCGATACAAATGGTTTAGCTTCAAATAATTGTGATATACATGATTTAGCTTCAACAGCATGCGAAACAAACGAGTTAGATTCAAATCCATGCGAAACACATGATTTAGCTTCAAATCAATGCGAAGAAGAAGGGTTATCTTCGAATCCATGCGAAACGAATAGTTTAGCTTCAAATACTTGTGATATTCATGATTCAGCTTCAACTGCATGCGAAACAAACGAGTTAGCTTCAAATCCATGCGAAACACATGATTTAGATTAAAATCAATGCGAAGTAGAAGGCTTATCTTCGAATAAATGCGAAACAAATGGTTTAGCTTCAAATACTAGTGATACACTTGATTTAGCTTCAACAGCATGCGAAGCAAACGAGTTAGATTCAAATCCATGCGAAACACATGATCTAGCTTCAAATCAATGCGAAGTGGAAGGCTTATCTTCGAATCCATTTGAAACGTATAGTTTAGCTTCAAATACTTTTGATATACATGATTCAGCTTCAACTGCATGCTAAACAAACGAGATAGCATCAAATCCATGCGAAACACATGAATTAGCATCACGTCAACGCGAATTTGATGGCTTAGCTTCAAATCCATGCAAAACGAATGATTTAGCTTCACATACTTGAAAATATAAGTGATATGGCTTCAAATGCAGGCGAAACAAACGAGTTAGTTTCAAACCCATGCTAAACGCATGATTTACCATCTAATAAATGCGAAGTAGAAGGCTGATCTTCGAATCCATGCGAAGCAAATGGTTTGGCTTCAAATAGTTGTGATACACTTGATTTAGCTTCAACAGCATGGGAAACAAACGAGTTAGCTTCAAATCCTTGCGAAACACATGATTTAGTATCAAGTCAACGCCAAGTTGATGGCTTAGCTTCAAATCCATGCGAAACGAATGATTTAGCTTCACATACTTGTGAATATAAGTGATATAGCTTCAAATGCAGGCGAAACAAACGAGTTAGTTCCAAACCCATGCTAAACACATGATTTAGCATCTAATCAATGCGAAGTAGAAGGCTAATCTGCGAATCCATGCGAAACAAATGATATAGCTTCAAATACTTGTGATATACATGATTTAGTTTCAACAGCATGCGAAACAAACGAGTTAGCTTCAAATCCATGCGAAACACATGATTTAGCTTCAAATCAATGCGAAGTAGAAGGGTTATCTTCGAATCCATGCGAAGCAAATTGTTTAGCTGCAAATATTTGTGATATACATGATTTAGCTTCAACTGCATGCGAAACAAACGAGTTAACTTCAAATCCATGCGAAACACATGAGTTAGCTTCAAATCAATGCGAAGTGCAAGGCTTATCTTCGAATCCATGCGAAGCAAATGGTTTAGCTTCAAATACTTGTGATATAATTATTTAGTTTCAACAGCATGCGAAACAAACGAGTTAGATACAAATCCATGCTAAACACATGCTTTAGCTTGAAATCAATGCGAGGTAGGAGGCTTATCTTCGTTATCCATGCGAAAGAAATGGTTTAGCTTCAAATACTTGTGATATACATGATTTAGCTTCAACAGCATGCGAAACAAACGAGCTAGCTTCAAGTCCAAGCGAATAACATGATTTATCATCAAGTCAACGCGAAGTTGACGGCTTAGCTTCAAATACATGCGAAACGAATGATTTAGCTTCACATACTTGAGAATATAAGTGATATAGCTTCAAGTGCAGGTGAAACAAACGAGTTAGCTTCAAACCCATGCGAAACACATGATTTAGCATCTAATCAATGCGAAGTAGAAGGCTGATCTTCGAATCCATGCGAAGCAAATGGTTTGGCTTCAAATAGTTGTGATACACTTGATTTAGCTTCAACAGCATGGGAAACAAACGAGTTAGCTTCAAATCCTTGCGAAACACATGATTTAGTATCAAGTCAACGCCAAGTTGATAGCTTAGCTTCAAATCCATGCGAAACGAATGATTTAGCTTCACATACTTGTGAATATAAGTGATATAGCTTCAAATGCAGGCGAAACAAACGAGTTAGTTCCAAACCCATGCTAAACACATGATTTAGCATCTAATCAATGCGAAGTAGAAGGCTAATCTTCGAATCCATGCGAAACAAATGATATAGCTTCAAATACTTGTGATATACATGATTTAGTTTCAACAGCATGCGAAACAAACGAGTTAGCTTCAAAACCATGCGAAACACATGATTTAGATTAAAATCAATGCGAAGTAGAAGGCTTATCTTCGAATAAATGCGAAACAAATGGTTTAGCTTCAAATACTTGTGATACACTTGATTTAGCTTCAACAGCATGCGAAATAAACGAGTTAGCTTCAAAACCATGCGAAACACATGATTTAGATTAAAATCAATGCGAAGTAGAAGGCTTATCTTCGAATAAATGCGATACAAATGGTTTAGCTTCAAATAATTGTGATATACATGATTTAGCTTCAACAGCATGCGAAACAAACGAGTTAGATTCAAATCCATGCTAAACACATGCTTCAGCTTCAAATCAATGCGAGGTAGGAGGCTTATCTTCGTTATCCATGCGAAAGAAATGGTTTAGCTTCAAATACTTGTGATATACATGATTTAGCTTCAACAGCATGCGAAACAAACGTGCTAGCTTCAAGTCCAAGCGAATAACATGATTTATCATCAAGTCAACGCGAAGTTGACGGCTTAGCTTCAAATACATGCGAAACGAATGATTTAGCTTCACATACTTGAGAATATAAGTGATATAGCTTCAAATGCAGGTGAAACAAACGAGTTAGCTTCAAACCCATGCGAAGCACATGATTTAGCATCCAATCAATGCGAAGTAGAAGGCTGATCTTCGAATCCATGCGAAGCAAATTGTTTAGCTTCAAATACTTGTGATATAAATGATTTAGTTTCAACAGCATGCGAAACAAACGAGTTAGATTCAAATCCATGCTAAACACATGCTTCAGCTTCAAATCAATGCGAGGTAGGAGGCTTATCTTCGTTATCCATGCGAAAGAAATGGTTTAGCTTCAAATACTTGTGATATACATGATTTAGCTTCAACAGCATGCGAAACAAACGTGCTAGCTTCAAGTCCAAGCGAATAACATGATTTATCATCAAGTCAACGCGAAGTTGACGGCTTAGCTTCAAATACATGCGAAACGAATGATTTAGCTTCACATACTTGAGAATATAAGTGATATAGCTTCAAATGCAGGTGAAACAAACGAGTTAGCTTCAAACCCATGCGAAGCACATGATTTAGCATCCAATCAATGCGAAGTAGAAGGCTGATCTTCGAATCCATGCGAAGCAAATTGTTTAGCTTCAAATACTTGTGATACACTTGATTTAGCTTCAACAGCATGCGAAATAAACGAGTTAGCTTCAAAACCATGCGAAACACATGATTTAGCTTCAAATCTATGCGGAGTAGGTGGCTTATCTTCGATTCCATGCGATACAAATGGTTTAGCTTCAAATAATTGTGATATACATGATTTAGCTTCAACAGCATGCGAAACAAACGAGTTAGATTCAAATCCATGCGAAACACATGATTTAGCTTCAAATCAATGCGAAGAAGAAGGGTTATCTTCGAATCCATGCGAAACGAATAGTTTAGCTTCAAATACTTGTGATATTCATGATTCAGCTTCAACTGCATGCGAAACAAACGAGTTAGCTTCAAATCCATGCGAAACACATGATTTAGATTAAAATCAATGCGAAGTAGAAGGCTTATCTTCGAATAAATGCGAAACAAATGGTTTAGCTTCAAATACTAGTGATACACTTGATTTAGCTTCAACAGCATGCGAAGCAAACGAGTAGATTCAAATCCATGCGAAACACATGATCTAGCTTCAAATCAATGCGAAGTGGAAGGCTTATCTTCGAATCCATTTGAAACGTATAGTTTAGCTTCAAATACTTTTGATATACATGATTCAGCTTCAACTGCATGCTAAACAAACGAGATAGCATCAAATCCATGCGAAACACATGAATTAGCATCACGTCAACGCGAATTTGATGGCTTAGCTTCAAATCCATGCAAAACGAATGATTTAGCTTCACATACTTGAAAATATAAGTGATATGGCTTCAAATGCAGGCGAAACAAACGAGTTAGTTTCAAACCCATGCTAAACGCATGATTTACCATCTAATAAATGCGAAGTAGAAGGCTGATCTTCGAATCCATGCGAAGCAAATGGTTTGGCTTCAAATAGTTGTGATACACTTGATTTAGCTTCAACAGCATGGGAAACAAACGAGTTAGCTTCAAATCCTTGCGAAACACATGATTTAGTATCAAGTCAACGCCAAGTTGATGGCTTAGCTTCAAATCCATGCGAAACGAATGATTTAGCTTCACATACTTGTGAATATAAGTGATATAGCTTCAAATGCAGGCGAAACAAACGAGTTAGTTCCAAACCCATGCTAAACACATGATTTAGCATCTAATCAATGCGAAGTAGAAGGCTAATCTGCGAATCCATGCGAAACAAATGATATAGCTTCAAATACTTGTGATATACATGATTTAGTTTCAACAGCATGCGAAACAAACGAGTTAGCTTCAAATCCATGCGAAACACATGATTTAGCTTCAAATCAATGCGAAGTAGAAGGGTTATCTTCGAATCCATGCGAAACAAATGGTTTAGCTGCAAATATTTGTGATATACATGATTTAGCTTCAACTGCATGCGAAACAAACGAGTTAACTTCAAATCCATGCGAAACACATGAGTTAGCTTCAAATCAATGCGAAGTGCAAGGCTTATCTTCGAATCCATGCGAAGCAAATGGTTTAGCTTCAAATACTTGTGATATAATTATTTAGTTTCAACAGCATGCGAAACAAACGAGTTAGATACAAATCCATGCTAAACACATGCTTTAGCTTGAAATCAATGCGAGGTAGGAGGCTTATCTTCGTTATCCATGCGAAAGAAATGGTTTAGCTTCAAATACTTGTGATATACATGATTTAGCTTCAACAGCATGCGAAACAAACGAGCTAGCTTCAAGTCCAAGCGAATAACATGATTTATCATCAAGTCAACGCGAAGTTGACGGCTTAGCTTCAAATACATGCGAAACGAATGATTTAGCTTCACATACTTGAGAATATAAGTGATATAGCTTCAAGTGCAGGTGAAACAAACGAGTTAGCTTCAAACCCATGCGAAACACATGATTTAGCATCTAATCAATGCGAAGTAGAAGGCTGATCTTCGAATCCATGCGAAGCAAATGGTTTGGCTTCAAATAGTTGTGATACACTTGATTTAGCTTCAACAGCATGGGAAACAAACGAGTTAGCTTCAAATCCTTGCGAAACACATGATTTAGTATCAAGTCAACGCCAAGTTGATGGCTTAGCTTCAAATCCATGCGAAACGAATGATTTAGCTTCACATACTTGTGAATATAAGTGATATAGCTTCAAATGCAGGCGAAACAAACGAGTTAGTTCCAAACCCATGCTAAACACATGATTTAGCATCTAATCAATGCGAAGTAGAAGGCTAATCTTCGAATCCATGCGAAACAAATGATATAGCTTCAAATACTTGTGATATACATGATTTAGTTTCAACAGCATGCGAAACAAACGAGTTAGCTTCAAAACCATGCGAAACACATGATTTAGATTAAAATCAATGCGAAGTAGAAGGCTTATCTTCGAATAAATGCGAAACAAATGGTTTAGCTTCAAATACTTGTGATACACTTGATTTAGCTTCAACAGCATGCGAAATAAACGAGTTAGCTTCAAAACCATGCGAAACACATGATTTAGATTAAAATCAATGCGAAGTAGAAGGCTTATCTTCGAATAAATGCGATACAAATGGTTTAGCTTCAAATAATTGTGATATACATGATTTAGCTTCAACAGCATGCGAAACAAACGAGTTAGATTCAAATCCATGCGAAACACATGATTTAGCTTCAAATCAATGCGAAGAAGAAGGGTTATCTTCGAATCCATGCGAAACGAATAGTTTAGCTTCAAATACTTGTGATATTCATGATTCAGCTTCAACTGCATGCGAAACAAACGAGTTAGCTTCAAATCCATGCGAAACACATGATTTAGATTAAAATCAATGCGAAGTAGAAGGCTTATCTTCGAATAAATGCGAAACAAATGGTTTAGCTTCAAATACTAGTGATACACTTGATTTAGCTTCAACAGCATGCGAAGCAAACGAGTTAGATTCAAATCCATGCGAAACACATGATCTAGCTTCAAATCAATGCGAAGTGGAAGGTTTATCTTCGAATCCATTTGAAACGTATAGTTTAGCTTCAAATACTTTTGATATACATGATTCAGCTTCAACTGCATGCTAAACAAACGAGATAGCTTCAAATCCATGCGAAACACATGAATTAGCATCACGTCAACGCGAATTTGATGGCTTAGCTTCAAATCCATGCAAAACGAATGATTTAGCATCACATACTTGAAAATATAAGTGATATGGCTTCAAATGCAGGCGAAACAAACGAGTTAGTTTCAAACCCATGCTAAACGCATGATTTACCATCTAATAAATGCGAAGTAGAAGGCTGATCTTCGAATCCATGCGAAGCAAATGGTTTGGCTTCAAATAGTTGTGATACACTTGATTTAGCTTCAACAGCATGGGAAACAAACGAGTTAGCTTCAAATCCTTGCGAAACACATGATTTAGTATCAAGTCAACGCCAAGTTGATGGCTTAGCTTCAAATCCATGCGAAACGAATGATTTAGCTTCACATACTTGTGAATATAAGTGATATAGCTTCAAATGCAGGCGAAACAAACGAGTTAGTTCCAAACCCATGCTAAACACATGATTTAGCATCTAATCAATGCGAAGTAGAAGGCTAATCTTCGAATCCATGCGAAACAAATGATATAGCTTCAAATACTTGTGATATACATGATTTAGTTTCAACAGCATGCGAAACAAACGAGTTAGCTTCAAATCCATGCGAAACACATGATTTAGCTTCAAATCAATGCGAAGTAGAAGGGTTATCTTCGAATCCATGCGAAGCAAATGGTTTAGCTGCAAATATTTGTGATATACATGATTTAGCTTCAACTGCATGCGAAACAAACGAGTTAACTTCAAATCCATGCGAAACACATGAGTTAGCTTCAAATCAATGCGAAGTGCAAGGCTTATCTTCGAATCCATGCGAAGCAAATGGTTTAGCTTCAAATACTTGTGATATAATTATTTAGTTTCAACAGCATGCGAAACAAACGAGTTAGATACAAATCCATGCTAAACACATGCTTTAGCTTCAAATCAATGCGAGGTAGGAGGCTTATCTTCGTTATCCATGCGAAAGAAATGGTTTAGCTTCAAATACTTGTGATATACATGATTTAGCTTCAACAGCATGCGAAACAAACGAGCTAGCTTCAAGTCCAAGCGAATAACATGATTTATCATCAAGTCAACGCGAAGTTGACGGCTTAGCTTCAAATACATGCGAAACGAATGATTTAGCTTCACATACTTGAGAATATAAGTGATATAGCTTCAAATGCAGGTGAAACAAACGAGTTAGCTTCAAACCCATGCGAAACACATGATTTAGCATCTAATCAATGCGAAGTAGAAGGCTGATCTTCGAATCCATGCGAAGCAAATTGTTTAGCTTCAAATACTTGTGATACACTTGATTTAGCTTCAACAGCATGCGAAATAAACGAGTTAGCTTCAAAACCATGCGAAACACATGATTTAGCTTCAAATCAATGCGGAGTAGGTGGCTTATCTTCGATTCCATGCGATACAAATGGTTTAGCTTCAAATGATTGTGATATACATGATTTAGCTTCAACAGCATGCGAAACAAACGAGTTAGATTCAAATCCATGCGAAACACATGATTTAGCTTCAAATCAATACGAAGAAGAAGGGTTATCTTCGAATCCATGCGAAACGAATAGTTTAGCTTCAAATACTTGTGATATACATGATTTAGCTTCAACAGCATGCGAAACAAACGAGCTAGCTTCAAGTCCAAGCGAATAACATGATTTATCATCAAGTCAACGCGAAGTTGACGCCTTAGCTTCAAATACATGCGAAACGAATGATTTAGCTTCACATACTTGAGAATATAAGTGATATAGCTTCAAATGCAGGTGAAACAAACGAGTTAGCTTCAAACCCATGCGAAACACATGATTTAGCATCTAATCAATGCGAAGTAGAAGGCTGATCTTCGAATCCATGCGAAGCAAATTGTTTAGCTTCAAATACTTGTGATACACTTGATTTAGTTTCAACAGCATGCGAAACAAACGAGTTAGCTTCAAATCCATGCGAAACACATGACTTATCTTCAAATCAATGCGAAGTAGAAGGCTTATCTTCGAAACCATGCGAAACAAATGGATTAGCTTCATATACTTGTGATATACATGATTTAGCTTCAACAGCATGCGAAATAAACGAGTTAGATTCAAACCCATGCGAAACACATGATTTAGCTTCAAATCTATGCGGAGTAGGTGGCTTATCTTCGATTCCAAGCGATACAAATGGTTTAGCTTCAAATAATTGTGATATACATGATTTAGCTTCAACAGCATGCGAAACAAACGAGTTAGATTCAAATCCATGCGAAACACATGATTTAGCTTCAAATCAATGCGAAGAAGAAGGGTTATCTTCGAATCCATGCGAAACGAATAGTTTAGCTTCAAATACATGTGATATTCATGATTCAGCTTCAACTGCATGCGAAACAAACGAGTTAGCTTCAAATCCATGCGAAACACATGATTTAGCTTCAAATCAATGCGAATTAGAAAGGTTATCTTCGAATCCATGCGAAACATATGATATAGCTACAAATACTTGTGATATACATGATTCAGCTTCAACAGCATGCGAAACAAACGAGTTAGCTTCAAATTCATGCGAAACACATGATTTAGCCTCAAATCAATGCGAAGTAGAAGGCTTAGCTTCTAATTAATGCGAAACAAATGGTTTAGCTCCAAATACTTGTGATATACATGATTCAGCTTCAACTGCATGCGAAACAAACTAGTTAGCTTAAAATCCATGCGAAACACATGATTTAGATTAAAATCAATGCGAAGTAGAAGGCTTATCTTCGAATAAATGCGAAACAAATGGTTTAGCTTCAAATACTAGTGATACACTTGATTTAGCTTCAACAGCATGCGAAGCAAACGAGTTAGATTCAAATCCATGCGAAACACATGATCTAGCTTCAAATCAATGCGAAGTGGAAGGCTTATCTTCGAATCCATTTGAAACGTATAGTTTAGCTTCAAATACTTTTGATATACATGATTCAGCTTCAACTGCATGCTAAACAAACGAGATAGCTTCAAATCCATGCGAAACACATGAATTAGCATCACGTCAACGCGAATTTGATGGCTTAGCTTCAAATCCATGCAAAACGAATGATTTAGCTTCACATACTTGAAAATATAAGTGATATGGCTTCAAATGCAGGCGAAACAAACGAGTTAGCTTCAAACCCATGCGAAACACATGATTTAGCATCTAATCAATGCGAAGTAGAAGGCTGAACTTCGAATCCATGCGAAGCAAATGGTTTAGCTTCAAATACTTGTGATATACATGATTTAGCTTTAGCAGCATGCGAAACAAACGAGGTAGCTTCAAATCCATGCGAACACATGATTTAGCTTCAAATCAATGCGAAGTAGGAGGCTTATCTTCGAATCCATGCGAAACAAATGGTTTAGCTTCAAATACTTGTGATATGCATGATTTAGCTTCAACAGAATGCGAAACAAACGAGTTAGCTTCAAATCCTTGCGAAACACATGATTTAGTATCAAGTCAACGCGAAGTTGATGGCTTAGCTTCAAATCCATGCGAAACGAATGATTTAGCTTCACATACTTGTGAATATAAGTGATATAGCTTCAAATGCAGGCGAAACAAACGAGTTAGCTTCAAACCCATGCTAAACACATGATTTAGCATCTAATCAATGCGAAGTAGAAGGCTAATCTTCGAATCCATGCGAAACATATGATATAGCTACAAATACTTGTGATATACATGATTCAGCTTCAACAGCATGCGAAACAAACGAGTTAGCTTCAAATTCATGCGAAACACATGATTTAGCCTCAAATCAATGCGAAGTAGAAGGCTTAGCTTCTAATTAATGCGAAACAAATGGTTTAGCTTCAAGTACTTGTGATATACATGATTCAGCTTCAACTGCATGCGAAACAAACGAGTTAGCTTCAAATCCATGCGAAACACATGATTTAGATTAAAATCAATGCGAAGTAGAAGGCTTATCTTCGAATAAATGCGAAACAAATGATATAGCTTCAAATACTTGTGATATACCTGATTTAGTTCCAACAGCATGCGAAACAAACGAGTTAGCTACAAATCCATGCGAAACACATGATTTATCTTCAAATCAATGCGAAGTAGAAGGCTTATCTTCGAAACCATGCGAAACAAATGGATTAGCTTCATATACTTGTGATATACATGATTTAGCTTCAACAGCATGCGAAATAAACGAGTTAGATTCAAACCCATGCGAAACACATGATTTAGCTTCAAATCAATGCGAAGAAGAAGGGTTATCTTCGAATCCATGCGAAACGAATAGATTAGCTTCAAATACTTGTGATATTCATGATTCAGCTTCAACTGCATTCGAAACAAACGAGTTAGCTTCAAATCCATGCGAAACACATGATTTAGCTTCAAATCAATGCGAACTGGAAGGGTTATCTTCGAATCCATGCGAAACATATGATATAGCTACAAATACTTGTGATATACATGATTCAGCATCAACAGCATGCGAAACAAACGAGTTAGCTTAAAAAATCCATGCGAAACACATGATTTAGCATCAAGTCAACGCGAAGTTGATGGCTTAGCTTCAAATCAATGCGAAACGAATGATTTAGCTTCACATACTTGTGAATATAAGTGATATAGCTTCAAATGCAGGCGAAACAAACGAGTTAGCTTCAAACCCATGCGAAACGCATGATTTAGCATCTAATCAATGCGAAGTAGAAGGCTAATCTTCGAAT
Source organism: Megalopta genalis (assembly GCF_051020955.1). Lineage (NCBI taxonomy): Eukaryota > Metazoa > Arthropoda > Insecta > Hymenoptera > Halictidae > Megalopta > Megalopta genalis. Next base: position 106,428 of record NW_027476422.1, on the reverse strand, counting down.
CCATGCGAAACAAATGATATAGCTTCAAATACTAGTGATACACTTGAGTTAGCTTCAACAGCATGCGAAGCAAACGAGTTAGATTCAAATCCATGCGAAACACATGATCTAGCTTCAAATCAATGCAAAGAAGAAGGGTTATCTTCGAATCCATGCGAAACGAATAGTTTAGCTTCAATTACTTGTGATATACACGATTCAGCTTCAACTGCATGCGAAACAAACGAGTTAGCTTCAAATCCATGCGAAACACATGATTTAGTTTCAAATCAATGCGAATTAGAAGGTTGATCTTCGAATCCACGCGAAACAAATGGTTTAGCTTCAAATACTAGTGATATTCATGATTCAGCTTCAACTGCATGCGAAACAAACGAGTTAGCTTCAAATCCATGCGAAACAAACGAGTTAGCTTCAAATCCATGCGAAACACATGATTTAGCTTCAAATCAATGCGAATTAGAAAGGTTATCTTCGAATCCATGCGAAACATATGATATAGCTACAAACACTTGTGATATACATGATTCAGCTTCAACAGCATGCGAAACAAACGAGTTAGCTTCAAATTCATGCGAAACACATGATTTAGCCTCAAATCAATGCGAAGTAGAAGGCTTAGCTTCTAATTAATGCGAAACAAATGGTTTAGCATCAAGTACTTGTGATATACATGATTCAGCTTCAACTGCATGCAAAACAAACGAGTTAGTTTCAAATCCATGCGAAACATATGATTTAGATTAAAATCAATGCGAATTAGAAGGTTGGTCTTCGAATCCACGCGAAACAAATGGTTTAGCTTCAAATATTAGTGATACACTTGATTTAGCTTCAACAGCATGCGAAGCAAACGAGTTAGCTTCAAATCCATGCGAACACATGATTTAGCTTCAAATCAATGCGAAGTAGGAGGCTTATCTACGAATCCATGCGAAACAAATGGATTAGATTCATATACTTGTGATATACATGATTTAGCTTCAACAGCATGCGAAATAAACGAGTTAGATTCAAATCCATGTGAAACACATGATCTAGCTTCAAATCAATGCGAAGAAGAAGGGTTATCTTCGAATCCATGCGAAACGAATAGTTTAGCTTCAATTATTTGTGATATACATGATTCAGCTTCAACTGCATGCGAAACAAACGAGTTAGCTTCAAATCCATGCGAAACACATGATTTAGCTTCAAATCAATGCGAATTAGAAGGGTTAGCTTCAAATCCATGGGAATCAAATGGTTTAGCTTCAAATACTTGTGATATTCATGATTTAGTTCCAACAGCATGCAAAACAAACGAGTTAGATTCAAATCCATACGAAACACATGATTTATCTTCAAATCAATGCGAAGTAGAAGGCTTATCTTCGAAACCATGCGAAACAAATGGATTAGCTTCATATACTTGTGATATACATGATTTAGCTTCAACAGCATGCGAAATAAACGAGTTAGCTTCAAACCCATGCGAAACACATGATTTAGCATCTAATCAATGCGAAGCAGAAGGCTAATCTTCGAATCCATGCGAAACAAATGATATAGCTTCAAATACTTGTGATATACATGATTTAGTTTCAACAGCATGCGAAACAAACGAGTTAGCTTCGAATCCATGCGAAACACATGATTTAGATTAAAATCAATGCGAAGTAGAAGGCTTATCTTCGAATAAATGCGAAACAAATGATATAGCTTCAAATACTTGTGATATACATGATTTAGTTCCAACAGCATGCAAAACAAACGAGTTAGATTCAAATCCATACGAAACACATGATTTATCTTCAAATCAATGCGAAGTAGAAGGCTTATCTTCGAAACCATGCGAAACAAATGGATTAGCTTCATATACTTGTGATATACATGATTTAGCTTCAACAGCATGCGAAATAAACGAGTTAGCTTCAAACCCATGCGAAACACATGATTTAGCATCTAATCAATGCGAAGCAGAAGGCTAATCTTCGAATCCATGCGAAACAAATGATATAGCTTCAAATACTTGTGATATACATGATTTAGTTTCAACAGCATGCGAAACAAACGAGTTAGCTTCGAATCCATGCGAAACACATGATTTAGCTTCAAATCAATGCGAATTAGAAGGGTTATCTTCGAATCCATGCGAAACATATGATATAGCTTCAAATACTTGTGATATACATGATTTAGCTTCAACAGCATGCGAAACAAACGAGTTAGCTTCAAATCCATGCGAAACACATTATTTAGCATCTAATCAATGCGAAGTAGAAGATTGATCTTCGAATCCACGCGAAACACATGATTTATCTTCAAATTAATGCTATGTAGAAAGCTTAGCTTCAAATCCATGGGAATCAAATGGTTTAGCTTCAAATACTTGTGATATACATGATTTAGTTCCAACAACATGCGAAACAAACGAGTTAGATTCAAATCCATGCGAAACAAATGACTTAGCATCAAATCAATGCGAAGTAGAAGGCTGACCTTCGAATCCATGCGAAGCAAATGGTTTAGCTTCAAATACTTGTGATATAAATGATTTAGTTTCAACAGCATGCGAAACAAACGAGATAGCTTCGAATCCATGCGAAATAAATGGTTTAACTTCAAATACTTGTGATATACATGATTTAGCTTCAACAGCATGCGAAGCAAATGAGTTATCTTCAAATCCAAACGAAACACATGATTTATCTTCAAATCAATGCTAAGTAGAAAGCTTAGCTTCAAATCCATGGGAATAAAATGGTTTAGCTTCAAATACTTGTGATACACTTGATTTAGCTTCAACTGCATGCGAAACAAACGAGTTAGCTTCAAATCCATGCGAAACAAATGACTTAGCATCAAATCAATGCGAAGTAGAAGGCTGACCTTCGAATCCATGTGAAGCAAATGGTTTAGCTTCAAATACTTGTGATATAAATGATTTAGTTTCAACAGCATGCGAAACAAACGAGATAGCTTCGAATCCATGCGAAATAAATGGTTTAACTTCAAATACTTGTGATATACATGATTTAGCTTCAACAGCATGCGAAGCAAATGAGTTATCTTCAAATCCAAACGAAACACATGATTTATCTTCAAATCAATGCTAAGTAGAAAGCTTAGCTTCAAATCCATGGGAATAAAATGGTTTAGCTTCAAATACTTGTGATATACATGATTTAGCTTCAACTGCTAGCGAAAAAACGAATCAGCTTCAAATCCAAAAGAAACACATGATTTAGCCTCAAATCAATGCGAAGTAGAAGGCTTAGCTTCGAATAAATGCGAAGCAAATTGTTTAGCTTCAAATACTTGTGAAACACTTGATTTAGCTTCAACAGCATGCGAAGCAAACGAGTTAGCATCAAATCCATATGAAACACATGATTTAGCTTCAAATCAATGCGAATTAGAAGGGTTATCTTGGAATCCATGCGAAACAAATGGTTTAGCTTCAAATACTTGTGATATACATGATTTAGCTTCAACAGCATGCGAAACAAACGAGTTAACTTCAAGTCCAAGCGAAAAACATGATTTATCATCATGTCAACGCGAAGTTGACGGCTTATCTTCAAATCAATGCGAAACGAATGATTTAGCTTCACATACATGAGAAAATAAATGATATAGCTTCAAAAGCATGCGAAACAAACGAGTTAGCTTCAAACCCATGCGAAACACATGATTTAGCATCTAATCAATGCGAAGTAGAAGGCTAATCTTCAAATCCATGCGAAACAAATGATATAGCATCAAATACTTGTGATATACATGATTTAGTTTCAACAGCATGCGAAACAAACGAGTTAGCTTCGAATCCATGCGAAACACATGATTTAGCTTCAAATCAATGCGAAGTAGAAGGCTTATCTTCGAATAAATGCGAAACAAATGATATAGCTTCAAATACTTGTGATATACATGATTTAGTTCCAACAGCATGCAAAACAAACGAGTTAGATTCAAATCCATACGAAACACATGATTTATCTTCAAATCAATGCGAAGTAGAAGGCTTATCTTCGATCCCATCCGATACAAATGGTTTAGCTTCAAATACTTGTGATATATATGATTTAGCTTCAACTACTAGCGAAAAAAACGAGTTAGCTTCAAATCCATGCGAAACACATGATTTAGCTTCAAATCAATGCGAAGAAGTAGGCATATCTTCGAATCCATGCGAAACAAATGGATTAGCTTCTTATACTTGTGATATACATGATTTAGCTTCAACAGCAGGCGAAATAAACGAGTTAGCTTCAAATCCATGCGAAACACATGATTTAGCTTCAAATCAATGCGAAGTAGGAGGCTTATCTTCGATCCCATCCGATACAAATGGTTTAGCTTCAAATACTTGTGATATATATGATTTAGCTTCAACAGCATGCGAAGCAAACGAGTTAACTTCAAGTCCAAGCGAAAAACATGATTTATCTTCAAATCAATGCTAAGTAGAAAGCTTAGTTTCAAATCCATGGGAATCAAATGGTTTAGCTTCAAATACTTGTGATATACATGATTCAGCTTCAACTGCATGCGAAACAAACGAGTTAGCTTCAAATCCATGCGAAACACATGATTTAGTTTAAAATCAATGCGAAGTAGAATGCTTATCTTCGAATAAATGCGAAACAAATGATATAGCTTCAAATACTTGTGATATACATGATTTAGTTCCAACAGCATGCGAAACAAACGAGTTAGATTCAAATCCATACGAAACACATGATTTATCTTCAAATCAATGCGAAGTAGAAGGCTTATCTTCGAAACCATGCGAAACAAATGGATTAGCTTCATATACTTGTGATATACATGATTTAGCTTCAACAGCGTGCGAAATAAACGAGTTAGCTTCAAACCCATGCGAAACACATGATTTAACTTCAAATCAATGCGAAGAAGAAGGGTTATCTTCGAATCCATGCGAAACGAATAGATTAGCTTCAAATACTTGTGATATTCATGATTCAGCATCAACTGCATTCGAAACAAACGAGTTAGCTTCAAATCCATGCGAAACACATGACTTAGCCTCAAATCAATGCGAAGTAGAAGGCTTAGCTTCGAATAAATGCGAAACAAATGGTTTAGCTTCAAATACTTGTGATATATATGATTTAGTTTCAACAGCATGCGAAGCAAACGAATTAGCTTCAAATCCATGCGAAACACATGATTTAGCATCAAATCAATGCTAAGTAGAAGGCTGATCTTCGAATCCATGCGTAACAAATGGTTTAGCTTCAAATACTTGTGATATACATGATTTAGCTTCAACACCATGCGAAACAATCGAGATAGCTTCAAATCCATGCGAAACACATGATTTAGCTTCAAATCAATGCGAAGTAGGAGGCTTATCTTCGAATCCATGCGAAGCAAATTGTTTAGCTTCAAATACTTGTGATACACTTGATTTAGCTTCAACAGCATGCGAAATAAACGAGTTAGCTTCAAAACCATGCGAAACACATGATTTAGCTTCAAATCAATGCGAATTAGAAAGGTTATCATCCAATCCATGCGAAACATATGATATAGCTACAAATACTTGTGATATACATGATTCAGCTTCAACAGCATGCGAAACAAACGAGTTAGCTTCAAATCCATGCGAAACACATGATTTAGCTTCAAATCAATGCGAAGTAGAAGGGTTATCTTCGAATCCATGCGAAACAAATGGTTTAGCTGCAAATATTTGTGATATACATGATTTAGCTTCAACTGCATTCGAAACAAACGAGTTAACTTCAAATCCATGCGAAACACATGAGTTAGCTTCAAATCAATGCGAAGAAGAAGGGTTATCTTCGAATCCATGCGAAACGAATAGATTAGCTTCAAATACTTGTGATATTCATGATTCAGCTTCAACTGCATTCGAAACAAACGAGTTAGCTTCAAATCCATGCGAAACACATGATTTAGCCTCAAATCAATGCGAATTAGAAGGGTTATCTTCGAATCCATGCGAAACATATGATACAGCTTCAAATACTTGTGATATACATGATTTAGCTTCAACAGCATGCGAAGCAAACGAGTTAACTTCAAGTCCAAGCGAAAAGCATGACTTATCTTCAAATCAATGCTAAGTAGAAAGCTTAGCTTCAAATCCATGGGAATCAAATGGTTTAGCTTCAAATACTTGTGATATTCATGATTTAGTTCCAACAGCATGCAAAACAAACGAGTTAGATTCAAATCCATACGAAACACATGATTTATCTTCAAATCAATGCGAAGTAGAAGGCTTATCTTCGAAACCATGCGAAACAAATGGATTAGCTTCATATACTTGTGATATACATGATTTAGCTTCAACAGCATGCGAAATAAACGAGTTAGCTTCAAACCCATGCGAAACACATGATTTAGCATCTAATCAATGCGAAGCAGAAGGCTAATCTTCGAATCCATGCGAAACAAATGATATAGCTTCAAATACTTGTGATATACATGATTTAGTTTCAACAGCATGCGAAACAAACGAGTTAGCTTCGAATCCATGCGAAACACATGATTTAGATTAAAATCAATGCGAAGTAGAAGGCTTATCTTCGAATAAATGCGAAACAAATGATATAGCTTCAAATACTTGTGATATACATGATTTAGTTCCAACAGCATGCAAAACAAACGAGTTAGATTCAAATCCATACGAAACACATGATTTATCTTCAAATCAATGCGAAGTAGAAGGCTTATCTTCGAAACCATGCGAAACAAATGGATTAGCTTCATATACTTGTGATATACATGATTTAGCTTCAACAGCATGCGAAATAAACGAGTTAGCTTCAAACCCATGCGAAACACATGATTTAGCATCTAATCAATGCGAAGCAGAAGGCTAATCTTCGAATCCATGCGAAACAAATGATATAGCTTCAAATACTTGTGATATACATGATTTAGTTTCAACAGCATGCGAAACAAACGAGTTAGCTTCGAATCCATGCGAAACACATGATTTAGCTTCAAATCAATGCGAATTAGAAGGGTTATCTTCGAATCCATGCGAAACATATGATATAGCTTCAAATACTTGTGATATACATGATTTAGCTTCAACAGCATGCGAAACAAACGAGTTAGCTTCAAATCCATGCGAAACACATTATTTAGCATCTAATCAATGCGAAGTAGAAGATTGATCTTCGAATCCACGCGAAACACATGATTTATCTTCAAATTAATGCTATGTAGAAAGCTTAGCTTCAAATCCATGGGAATCAAATGGTTTAGCTTCAAATACTTGTGATATACATGATTTAGTTCCAACAACATGCGAAACAAACGAGTTAGATTCAAATCCATGCGAAACAAATGACTTAGCATCAAATCAATGCGAAGTAGAAGGCTGACCTTCGAATCCATGCGAAGCAAATGGTTTAGCTTCAAATACTTGTGATATAAATGATTTAGTTTCAACAGCATGCGAAACAAACGAGATAGCTTCGAATCCATGCGAAATAAATGGTTTAACTTCAAATACTTGTGATATACATGATTTAGCTTCAACAGCATGCGAAGCAAATGAGTTATCTTCAAATCCAAACGAAACACATGATTTATCTTCAAATCAATGCTAAGTAGAAAGCTTAGCTTCAAATCCATGGGAATAAAATGGTTTAGCTTCAAATACTTGTGATACACTTGATTTAGCTTCAACTGCATGCGAAACAAACGAGTTAGCTTCAAATCCATGCGAAACAAATGACTTAGCATCAAATCAATGCGAAGTAGAAGGCTGACCTTCGAATCCATGTGAAGCAAATGGTTTAGCTTCAAATACTTGTGATATAAATGATTTAGTTTCAACAGCATGCGAAACAAACGAGATAGCTTCGAATCCATGCGAAATAAATGGTTTAACTTCAAATACTTGTGATATACATGATTTAGCTTCAACAGCATGCGAAGCAAATGAGTTATCTTCAAATCCAAACGAAACACATGATTTATCTTCAAATCAATGCTAAGTAGAAAGCTTAGCTTCAAATCCATGGGAATAAAATGGTTTAGCTTCAAATACTTGTGATATACATGATTTAGCTTCAACTGCTAGCGAAAAAACGAATCAGCTTCAAATCCAAAAGAAACACATGATTTAGCCTCAAATCAATGCGAAGTAGAAGGCTTAGCTTCGAATAAATGCGAAGCAAATTGTTTAGCTTCAAATACTTGTGAAACACTTGATTTAGCTTCAACAGCATGCGAAGCAAACGAGTTAGCATCAAATCCATATGAAACACATGATTTAGCTTCAAATCAATGCGAATTAGAAGGGTTATCTTGGAATCCATGCGAAACAAATGGTTTAGCTTCAAATACTTGTGATATACATGATTTAGCTTCAACAGCATGCGAAACAAACGAGTTAACTTCAAGTCCAAGCGAAAAACATGATTTATCATCATGTCAACGCGAAGTTGACGGCTTATCTTCAAATCAATGCGAAACGAATGATTTAGCTTCACATACATGAGAAAATAAATGATATAGCTTCAAAAGCATGCGAAACAAACGAGTTAGCTTCAAACCCATGCGAAACACATGATTTAGCATCTAATCAATGCGAAGTAGAAGGCTAATCTTCAAATCCATGCGAAACAAATGATATAGCATCAAATACTTGTGATATACATGATTTAGTTTCAACAGCATGCGAAACAAACGAGTTAGCTTCGAATCCATGCGAAACACATGATTTAGCTTCAAATCAATGCGAAGTAGAAGGCTTATCTTCGAATAAATGCGAAACAAATGATATAGCTTCAAATACTTGTGATATACATGATTTAGTTCCAACAGCATGCAAAACAAACGAGTTAGATTCAAATCCATACGAAACACATGATTTATCTTCAAATCAATGCGAAGTAGAAGGCTTATCTTCGATCCCATCCGATACAAATGGTTTAGCTTCAAATACTTGTGATATATATGATTTAGCTTCAACTACTAGCGAAAAAAACGAGTTAGCTTCAAATCCATGCGAAACACATGATTTAGCTTCAAATCAATGCGAAGAAGTAGGCATATCTTCGAATCCATGCGAAACAAATGGATTAGCTTCTTATACTTGTGATATACATGATTTAGCTTCAACAGCAGGCGAAATAAACGAGTTAGCTTCAAATCCATGCGAAACACATGATTTAGCTTCAAATCAATGCGAAGTAGGAGGCTTATCTTCGATCCCATCCGATACAAATGGTTTAGCTTCAAATACTTGTGATATATATGATTTAGCTTCAACAGCATGCGAAGCAAACGAGTTAACTTCAAGTCCAAGCGAAAAACATGATTTATCTTCAAATCAATGCTAAGTAGAAAGCTTAGTTTCAAATCCATGGGAATCAAATGGTTTAGCTTCAAATACTTGTGATATACATGATTCAGCTTCAACTGCATGCGAAACAAACGAGTTAGCTTCAAATCCATGCGAAACACATGATTTAGTTTAAAATCAATGCGAAGTAGAAGGCTTAGCTTCGAATAAATGCGAAACAAATGGTTTAGCTTCAAATACTTGTGATATATATGATTTAGTTTCAACAGCATGCGAAGCAAACGAATTAGCTTCAAATCCATGCGAAACACATGATTTAGCATCAAATCAATGCTAAGTAGAAGGCTGATCTTCGAATCCATGCGTAACAAATGGTTTAGCTTCAAATACTTGTGATATACATGATTTAGCTTCAACACCATGCGAAACAATCGAGTTAGCTTCAAATCCATGCGAAACACATGATTTAGCTTCAAATCAATGCGAAGTAGGAGGCTTATCTTCGAATCCATGCGAAGCAAATTGTTTAGCTTCAAATACTTGTGATAAACTTGATTTAGCTTCAACAGCATGCGAAATAAACGAGTTAGCTTCAAAACCATGCGAAACACATGATTTAGCTTCAAATCAATGCGAATTAGAAAGGTTATCATCCAATCCATGCGAAACATATGATATAGCTACAAATACTTGTGATATACATGATTCAGCTTCAACAGCATGCGAAACAAACGAGTTAGCTTCAAATCCATGCGAAACACATGATTTAGCTTCAAATCAATGCGAAGTAGAAGGGTTATCTTCGAATCCATGCGAAACAAATGGTTTAGCTGCAAATATTTGTGATATACATGATTTAGCTTCAACTGCATTCGAAACAAACGAGTTAACTTCAAATCCATGCGAAACACATGAGTTAGCTTCAAATCAATGCGAAGAAGAAGGGTTATCTTCGAATCCATGCGAAACGAATAGATTAGCTTCAAATACTTGTGATATTCATGATTCAGCTTCAACTGCATTCGAAACAAACGAGTTAGCTTCAAATCCATGCGAAACACATGATTTAGCCTCAAATCAATGCGAAGTAGAAGGCTTAGCTTCGAATAAATGCGAAACAAATGGTTTAGCTTCAAATACTTGTGATATATATGATTTAGTTTCAACAGCATGCGAAGCAAACGAATTAGCTTCAAATCCATGCGAAACACATGATTTAGCATCAAATCAATGCTAAGTAGAAGGCTGATCTTCGAATCCATGCGTAACAAATGGTTTAGCTTCAAATACTTGTGATATACATGATTTAGCTTCAACACCATGCGAAACAATCGAGTTAGCTTCAAATCCATGCGAAACACATGATTTAGCTTCAAATCAATGCGAATTAGAAGGCTTGTCTTGGAATCCATGCGAAACGTATGATATAGCTTCAAATACTTGTGATATACATGATTTTGCTTCAACAGCATGCGAAAAAAACGAGTTAGCTTCAAAACCAAGCGAAACACATGATTTAGCCTCAAATCAATGCGAAGTAGAAGGCTTAGCTTTCGAATAAATGCGAAAGAAATGGTTCAGCTTCAAATACTTATGATATATATGATTTAGCTTCAACAGCATGCGAAACAAACGAGATAGCTTCAAATCCATGCGAAACAGATGATTTAGCTTCAAATCAATGCGAAGTAGAAGGCTGATCTTCGAATCCATGCGTAACAAATGGTTTAGCTGCAAATACTTGTGATATACATGATTTAGCTTCAACAGCATGCGAAACAAACGAGTTAGCTTCAAATCCATGCGAAACACATGATTTAGATTCAAATCAATGCGAATTAGAAGGGTTATCTTGGAATCCGTGCGATACGTATGATATAGCTTCATATACTTGTGATATACATGATTTAGATTCAACAGCATGCGTAACAAACGATTTAGCTTCAAATCCATGCGAAACACATGATTTAGCATCTAATCAATGCGAAGTAGAAGGCTGATCTTCGAATCCATGCGAAGCAAATTGTTTGGCTTCAAATAGTTGTGATACACTTGATTTAGTTTCAACAGCATGCGAAACAAACGAGTTAGCTTCAAATCCTTGCGAAACATATGATTTAGATTAAAATCAATGCGAAGTAGAAGGCTTAGCTTCTAATTAATGCGAAACAAATGGTTTAGCTTCAAATACTTGTGATATACATGATTCAACTTCAACTGCATGCGAAACAAACTAGTTAGCTTCAAATCCATGCGAAACACATGATTTAGATTAAAATCAATGCGAAGTAGAAGGCTTATCTTCGAATAAATGCGAAACAAATGGTTTAGCTTCAAATACTAGTGATACACTTGATTTAGCTTCAACAGCATGCGAAGCAAACGAGTTAGATTCAAATCCATGCGAAACACATGATCAAGCTTCAAATCAATGCGAAGTGGAAGGCTTATCTTCGAATCCATTTGAAACGTATAGTTTAGCTTCAAATACTTTTGATATACACGATTCAGCTTCAACTGCATGCTAAACAAACGAGATAGCTTCAAATCCATGCGAAACACATGAATTAGCATCACGTCAACGCGAATTTGATGGCTTAGCTTCAAATCCATGCAAAACGAATGATTTAGCTTCACATACTTGAAAATATAAGTGATATGGCTTCAAATGCAGGCGAAACAAACGAGTTAGCTTCAAACCCATGCGAAACACATGATTTAGCATCTAATCAATGCGAAGTAGAAGGCTGACCTTCGAATCCATGCGAAGCAAATGGTTTAGCTTCAAATACTTGTGATATACATGATTTAGCTTTAACAGCATGCGATACAAACGAGGTAGCTTCAAATCCATGCGAACACATGATTTAGCTTCAAATCAATGCGAAGTAGGAGGCTTATCTTCGAATCCATGCGAAACAAATGGTTTAGCTTCAAATACTTGTGATATGCATGATTTAGCTTCAACAGAATGCGAAACAAACGAGTTAGCTTCAAATCCATGCGAAACGCATGATTTACCATCTAATAAATGCGAAGTAGAAGGCTGACCTTCGAATCCATGCGAAGCAAATGGTTTAGCTTCAAATACTTGTGATATACATGATTTAGCTTTAACAGCATGCGAAACAAACGAGTTAGCTTCAAATCCTTGCGAAACATATGATTTAGATTAAAATCAATGCGAAGTAGGAGGCTGACCTACGAATCCATGCGAAGCAAATGGTTTAGCTTCAAATACTTGTGATATGCATGATTTAGCTTCAACAGAATGCGAAACAAACGAGTTAGCTTCAAATCCATGCGAAACGCATGATTTACCATCTAATAAATGCGAAGTAGAAGGCTGATCTTCGATTCCATGCGATACAAATGGTTTAGCTTCAAATAATTGTGATATACATGATTTAGCTTCAACAGCATGCGAAACAAACGAGTTAGATTCAAATCCATGCGAAACACATGATTTAGCTTCAAATCAATGCGAAGAAGAAGGGTTATCTTCGAATCCATGCGAAACGAATAGTTTAGCTTCAAATACTTGTGATATTCATGATTCAGCTTCAACTGCATGCGAAACAAACGAGTTAGCTTCAAATCCATGCGGAACACATGATTTAGCTTCAAATCAATGCGAATTAGAAAGGTTATCTTCGAATCCATGCGAAACATATGATATAGCTACAAATACTTGTGATATACATGATTCAGCTTCAACAGCATGCGAAACAAACGAGTTAGCTTCAAATCCATGCGAAACACATGATTTAGATTAAAATCAATGCGAAGTAGAAGGCTTATCTTCGAATCCATGCGAAACAAATGGTTTAGCTGCAAATATTTGTGATATACATGATTTAGCTTCAACTGCATGCGAAACAAACGAGTTAACTTCAAATCCATGCGAAACACATGAGTTAGCTTCAAATCAATGCGAAGTGCAAGGCTTATCTTCGAATCCATGCGAAGCAAATGGTTTAGCTTCAAATACTAGTGATACACTTGATTTAGCTTCAACAGCATGCGAAGCAAACGAGTTAGATTCAAATCCATGCGAAACACATGATCTAGCTTCAAATCAATGCGAAGTGGAAGGCTTATCTTCGAATCCATTTGAAACGTATAGTTTAGCTTCAAATACTTTTGATATACATGATTCAGCTTCAACTGCATGCTAAACAAACGAGATAGCTTCAAATCCATGCGAAACACATGAATTAGCATCACGTCAACGCGAATTTGATGGCTTAGCTTCAAATCCATGCAAAACGAATGATTTAGCTTCACATACTTGAAAATATAAGTGATATGGCTTCAAATGCAGGCGAAACAAACGAGTTAGCTTCAAACCCATGCGAAACACATGATTTAGCATCTAATCAATGCGAAGTAGAAGGTTGACCTACGAATCCATGCGAAGCAAATGGTTTAGCTTCAAATACTTCTGATATACATGATTTAGCTTCAACAGAATGCGAAACAAACGAGTTAGCTTCAAATCCATGCGAAACACATGATTTAGCTTCAAATCAATACGAAGATGAAGGGTTATCTTCGAATCCATGCGAAACGAATAGTTTAGCTTCAAATACTTGTGATATTCATGATTCAGCTTCAACTGCATGCGAAACAAACGAGTTAGCTTCAAATCCATGCGAAACTCATGATTTAGCTTCAAATCAATGCGCATTAGAAGGGTTATCTTCGAATCCATGCGAAACATATGATATAGCTACAAATACTTGTGATATACATGATTCAGCTTCAACAGCATGCGAAACAAACGAGTTAGCTTCAAATTCATGCGAAACACATGATTTAGCCTCAAATCAATGCGAAGTAGAAGGCTTAGCTTCTAATTAATGCGAAACAAATGGTTTAGCTTCAAGTACTTGTGATATACATGATTCAGCTTCAACTGCATGCAAAACAAACGAGTTAGCTTCAAATCCATGCGAAACATATGATTTAGATTAAAATCAATGCGAAGTAGAAGGCTTATCTTCGAATAAATGCGAAACAAATGATATAGCTTCAAATACTTGTGATATACATGATTTAGTTCCAACAGCATGCGAAACAAACGAGTTAGCTTCAAATCCATGCGAAACACATGATTTATCTTCAAATCAATGCGAAGTAGAAGGCTTATCTTCGAAACCATGCGAAACAAATGGATTAGCTACAAATAATTGTGATATTCATGATTCAGCTTCAACTGCATGCGAAACAAACGAGTTAGCTTCAAATCCATGCGAAACACATGATTTAGCTTCGAATCAATGCGAATTAGAAAGGTTATCTTCGAATCCATGCGAAACATATGATATAGCTACAAATACTTGTGATATACATGATTCAGCTTCAACAGCATGCGAAACAAACGAGTTAGCTTCAAATTCATGCGAAACACATGATTTAGCCTCAAATCAATGCGAAGTAGAAGGCTTAGCTTCTAATTAATGCGAAACAAATGGTTTAGCTTCAAATACTTGTGATATACATGATTCAGCTTCAACTGCATGCGAAACAAACTAGTTAGCTTCAAATCCATGCGAAACACATGATTTAGATTAAAATCAATGCGAAGTAGAAGGCTTATCTTCGAATAAATGCGAAACAAATGGTTTAGCTTCAAATACTAGTGATACACTTGATTTAGCTTCAACAGCATGCGAAGCAAACGAGTTAGATTCAAATCCATGCGAAACACATGATCTAGCTTCAAATCAATGCGAAGTGGAAGGCTTATCTTCGAATCCATTTGAAACGTATAGTTTAGCTTCAAATACTTTTGATATACATGAATCAGCTTCAACTGCATGCTAAACAAACGAGATAGCTTCAAATCCATGCGAAACACATGATTTAGCTTCAAATCAATGCGAAGTAGGAGGCTTATCTTCGAATCCATGCGAAACAAATGGTTTAGCTTCAAATACTTGTGATATGCATGATTTAGCTTCAACAGAATGCGAAACAAACGAGTTAGCTTCAAATCCATGCGAAACGCATGATTTACCATCTAATAAATGCGAAGTAGAAGGCTTAGCTTCGAATAAATGCGAAACAAATGGTTTAGCTTCAAATACTTGTGATATAAATGATTTAGTTTCAACAGCATGCGAAACAAACGAGTTAGATTCAAATCCATGCTAAACACATGCTTCAGCTTCAAATCAATGCGAGGTAGGAGGCTTATCTTCGTTATCCATGCGAAAGAAATGGTTTAGCTTCAAATACTTGTGATATACATGATTTAGCTTCAACAGCATGCGAAACAAACGTGCTAGCTTCAAGTCCAAGCGAATAACATGATTTATCATCAAGTCAACGCGAAGTTGACGGCTTATCTTCAAATACATGCGAAACGAATGATTTAGCTTCACATACTTGAGAATATAAGTGATATAGCTTCAAATGCAGGTGAAACAAACGAGTTAGCTTCAAACCCATGCGAAACACATGATTTAGCATCTAATCAATGCGAAGTAGAAGGCTGATCTTCGAATCCATGCGAAGCAAATTGTTTAGTTTCAAATACTTGTGATACACTTGATTTAGCTTCAACAGCATGCGAAATAAACGAGTTAGCTTCAAAACCATGCGAAACACATGATTTAGCTTCAAATCTATGCGGAGTATGTGGCTTATCTTCGATTCCATGCGATACAAATGGTTTAGCTTCAAATAATTGTGATATACATGATTTAGCTTCAACAGCATGCGAAACAAACGAGTTAGATTCAAATCCATGCGAAACACATGATTTAGCTTCAAATCAATGCGAAGAAGATGGGTTATCTTCGAATCCATGCGAAACGAATAGTTTAGCTTCAAATACTTGTGATATTCATGATTCAGCTTCAACTGCATGCGAAACAAACGAGTTAGCTTCAAATCCATGCGAAACACATGATTTAGCCTCAAATCAATGCGAAGTAGAAGGCTTAGCTTCTAATTAATGCGAAACAAATGGTTTAGCTTCAAATACTTGTGATATACATGATTCAGCTTCAACTGCATGCGAAACAAACGAGTTAGCTTCAAATCCATGCGAAACACATGATTTAGATTAAAATCAATGCGAAGTAGAAGGCTTATCTTCGAATCCATGCGAAACAAATGGTTTAGCTGCAAATATTTGTGATATACATGATTTAGCTTCAACTGCATGCGAAACAAACGAGTTAACTTCAAATCCATGCGAAACACATGAGTTAGCTGCAAATCAATGCGAAGTGCAAGGCTTATCTTCGAATCCATGCGAAACAAATGGTTTAGCTTCAAATACTAGTGATACACTTGATTTAGCTTCAACAGCATGCGAAGCAAACGAGTTAGATTCAAATCCATGCGAAACACATGATCTAGCTTCAAATCAATGCGAAGTGGAAGGCTTATCTTCGAATCCATTTGAAACGTATAGTTTAGCTTCAAATACTTTTGATATACATGATTCAGCTTCAACTGCATGCTAAACAAACGAGATAGCTTCAAATCCATGCGAAACACATGAATTAGCATCACGTCAACGCGAATTTGATGGCTTAGCTTCAAATCCATGCAAAACGAATGATTTAGCTTCACATACTTGAAAATATAAGTGATATGGCTTCAAATGCAGGCGAAACAAACGAGTTAGCTTCAAACCCATGCGAAACACATGATTTAGCATCTAATCAATGCGAAGTAGAAGGCTGACCTACGAATCCATGCGAAGCAAATGGTTTAGCTTCAAATACTTCTGATATACATGATTTAGCTTCAACAGAATGCGAAACAAACGAGTTAGCTTCAAATCCATGCGAAACGCATGATTTACCATCTAATAAATGCGAAGTAGAAGGCTGATCTTCGAATCCATGCGAAGCAAATGGTTTGGCTTCAAATAGTTGTGATACACTTGATTTAGCTTCAACAGCATGCGAAACAAACGAGTTAGCTTCAAATCCTTGCGAAACACATGATTTAGTATCAAGTCAACGCGAAGTTGATGGCTTAGCTTCAAATCCATGCGAAACGAATGATTTAGCTTGACATACTTGTGAATATAAGTGATATAGCTTCAAATGCAGGCGAAACAAACGAGTTAGTTTCAAACCCATGCTAAACACATGATTTAGCATCTAATCAATGCGAAGTAGAAGGCTAATCTTCGAATCCATGCGAAACAAATGGTTTAGCTGCAAATATTTGTGATATACATGATTTAGCTTCAACTGCATGCGAAACAAACGAGTTAGATACAAATCCATGCGAAACACATGAGTTAGCATCTAATCAATGCGAAGTAGAAGGCTGATCTTCGAATCCATGCGAAGCAAATTGTTTAGTTTCAAATACTTGTGATACACTTGATTTAGCTTCAACAGCATGCGAAATAAACGAGTTAGCTTCAAATCCATGCGAAACACATGATTTAGCTTCAAATCAATGCGAATTAGAAAGGTTATCTTCGAATCCATGCGAAACATATGATATAGCTACAAATACTTGTGATATACATGATTCAGCTTCAACAGCATGCGAAACAAACGAGTTAGCTTCAAATTCATGCGAAACACATGATTTAGCCTCAAATCAATGCGAAGTAGAAGGCTTAGCTTCTAATTAATGCGAAACAAATGGTTTAGCTTCAAGTACTTGTGATATACATGATACAGCTTCAACTGCATGCAAAACAAACGAGTTAGCTTCAAATCCATGCGAAACATATGATTTAGATTAAAATCAATGCGAAGTAGAAGGCTTATCTTCGAATAAATGCGAAACAAATGATATAGCTTCAAATACTTGTGATATACATGATTTAGTTCCAACAGCATGCGAAACAAACGAGTTAGCTTCAAATCCATGCGAAACACATGATTTATCTTCAAATCAATGCGAAGTAGAAGGCTTATCTTCGAAACCATGCGAAACAAATGGATTAGCTTCATATACTTGTGATATACATGATTTAGCTTCAACAGCATGCGAAATAAACGAGTTAGATTCAAACCCATGCGAAACACATGATTTAGCTTCAAATCTATGCGGAGTAGGTGGCTTATCTTCGATTCCATGCGATACAAATGGTTTAGCTACAAATAATTGTGATATTCATGATTCAGCTTCAACTGCATGCGAAACAAACGAGTTAGCTTCAAATCCATGCGAAACACATGATTTAGCTTCAAATCAATGCGAATTAGAAAGGTTATCTTCGAATCCATGCGAAACATATGATATAGCTACAAATACTTGTGATATACATGATTCAGCTTCAACAGCATGCGAAACAAACGAGTTAGCTTCAAATTCATGCGAAACACATGATTTAGCCTCAAATCAATGCGAAGTAGAAGGCTTAGCTTCTAATTAATGCGAAACAAATGGTTTAGCTTCAAATACTTGTGATATACATGATTCAGCTTCAACTGCATGCGAAACAAACTAGTTAGCTTCAAATCCATGCGAAACACATGATTTAGATTAAAATCAATGCGAAGTAGAAGGCTTATCTTCGAATAAATGCGAAACAAATGGTTTAGCTTCAAATACTAGTGATACACTTGATTTAGCTTCAACAGCATGCGAAGCAAACGAGTTAGATTCAAATCCATGCGAAACACATGATCTAGCTTCAAATCAATGCGAAGTGGAAGGCTTATCTTCGAATCCATTTGAAACGTATAGTTTAGCTTCAAATACTTTTGATATACATGAATCAGCTTCAACTGCATGCTAAACAAACGAGATAGCTTCAAATCCATGCGAAACACATGATTTAGCTTCAAATCAATGCGAAGTAGGAGGCTTATCTTCGAATCCATGCGAAACAAATGGTTTAGCTTCAAATACTTGTGATATGCATGATTTAGCTTCAACAGAATGCGAAACAAACGAGTTAGCTTCAAATCCATGCGAAACGCATGATTTACCATCTAATAAATGCGAAGTAGAAGGCTGATCTTCGAATCCATGCGAAGCAAATGGTTTGGCTTCAAATAGTTGTGATACACTTGATTTAGCTTCAACAGCATGCGAAACAAACGAGTTAGCTTCAAATCCTTGCGAAGCACATGATTTAGTATCAAGTCAACGCGAAGTTGATGGCTTAGCTTCAAATCCATGCGAAACGAATGATTTAGCTTCACATACTTGAGAATATAAGTGATATAGCTTCAAATGCAGGTGAAACAAACGAGTTAGCTTCAAACCCATGCGAAACACATGATTTAGCATCTAATCAATGCGAAGTAGAAGGCTGATCTTCGAATCCATGCGAAGCAAATTGTTTAGCTTCAAATACTTGTGATACACTTGATTTAGCTTCAACAGCATGCGAAATAAACGAGTTAGCTTCAAAACCATGCGAAACACATGATTTAGCTTCAAATCTATGCGGAGTAGGTGGCTTATCTTCGATTCCATGCGATACAAATGGTTTAGCTTCAAATAATTGTGATATACATGATTTAGCTTCAACAGCATGCGAAACAAACGAGTTAGATTCAAATCCATGCGAAACACATGATTTAGCTTCAAATCAATGCGAAGAAGAAGGGTTATCTTCGAATCCATGCGAAACGAATAGTTTAGCTTCAAATACTTGTGATATTCATGATTCAGCTTCAACTGCATGCGAAACAAACGAGTTAGCTTCAAATCCATGCGAAACACATGATTTAGCTTCAAATCAATGCGAATTAGAAAGGTTATCTTCGAATCCATGCGAAACATATGATATAGCTACAAATACTTGTGATATACATGATTCAGCTTCAACAGCATGCGAAACAAACGAGTTAGCTTCAAATTCATGCGAAACACATGATTTAGCCTCAAATCAATGCGAAGTAGAAGGCTTAGCTTCTAATTAATGCGAAACAAATGGTTTAGCTTCAAATACTTGTGATATACATGATTCAGCTTCAACTGCATGCGAAACAAACGAGTTAGCTTCAAATCCATGCGAAACACATGATTTAGATTAAAATCAATGCGAAGTAGAAGGCTTATCTTCGAATAAATGCGAAACAAATGGTTTAGCTTCAAATACTAGTGATACACTTGATTTAGCTTCAACAGCATGCGAAGCAAACGAGTTAGATTCAAATCCATGCGAAACACATGATCTAGCTTCAAATCAATGCGAAGTGGAAGGCTTATCTTCGAATCCATTTGAAACGTATAGTTTTGCTTCAAATACTTTTGATATACATGATTCAGCTTCAACTGCATGCTAAACAAACGAGATAGCTTCAAATCCATGCGAAACACATGAATTAGCATCACGTCAACGCGAATTTGATGGCTTAGCTTCAAATCCATGCGAAACGAATGATTTAGCTTCACATACTTGAAAATATAAGTGATATGGCTTCAAATGCAGGCGAAACAAACGAGTTAGCTTCAAACCCATGCGAAACACATGATTTAGCATCTAATCAATGCGAAGTAGAAGGCTGACCTTCGAATCCATGCGAAGCAAATGGTTTAGCTTCAAATACTTGTGATATACATGATTTAGCTTCAAATCAATGCGAAGTACAAGGGTTATCTTCGAATCCATGCGAAACAAATGGTTTAGCTGCAAATATTTGTGATATACATGATTTAGCTTCAACTGCATGCGAAACAAACGAGTTAACTTCAAATCCATGCGAAACACATGAGTTAGCTTCAAATCAATGCGAAATGCAAGGCTTATCTTCGAATCCATGCGAAGCAAATGGTTTGGCTTCAAATAGTTGTGATACACTTGATTTAGCTTCAACAGCATGCGAAACAAACGAGTTAGCTTCAAACCCATGCGAAACACATGATTTAGCATCTAATCAATGCGAAGTAGAAGGCTGATCTTCGAATCCATGCGAAGCAAATTGTTTAGCTTCAAATACTTGTGATACACTTGATTTAGCTTCAACAGCATGCGAAATAAACGAGTTAGCTTCAAAACCATGCGAAACACATGATTTAGCTTCAAATCTATGCGGAGTAGGTGGCTTATCTTCGATTCCATGCGATACAAATGGTTTAGCTTCAAATAATTGTGATATACATGATTTAGCTTCAACAGCATGCGAAACAAACGAGTTAGATTCAAATCCATGCGAAACACATGATTTAGCTTCAAATCAATGCGAAGAAGAAGGGTTATCTTCGAATCCATGCGAAACGAATAGTTTAGCTTCAAATACTTGTGATATTCATGATTCAGCTTCAACTGCATGCGAAACAAACGAGTTAGCTTCAAATCCATGCGAAACACATGATTTAGCTTCAAATCAATGCGAGTTAGAAAGGTTATCTTCGAATCCATGCGAAACATATGATATAGCTACAAATACTTGTGATATACATGATTCAGCTTCAACAGCATGCGAAACAAACGAGTTAGCTTCAAATTCATGCGAAACACATAATTTAGCCTCAAATCAATGCGAAGTAGAAGGCTTAGCTTCTAATTAATGCGAAACAAATGGTTTAGCTTCAAATACTTGTGATATACATGATTCAGCTTCAACTGCATGCGAAACAAACGAGTTAGCTTCAAATCCATGCGAAACACATGATTTAGATTAAAATCAATGCGAAGTAGAAGGCTTATCTTCGAATAAATGCGAAACAAATGGTTTAGCTTCAAATACTAGTGATACACTTGATTTAGCTTCAACAGCATGCGAAGCAAACGAGTTAGATTCAAATCCATGCGAAACACATGATCTAGCTTCAAATCAATGCGAAGTGGAAGGCTTATCTTCGAATCCATTTGAAACGTATAGTTTAGCTTCAAATACTTTTGATATACATGATTCAGCTTCAACTGCATGCTAAACAAACGAAATAGCTTCAAATCCATGCGAAACACATGAATTAGCATCACGTCAACCCGAATTTGATGGCTTAGCTTCAAATCCATGCGAAACGAATGATTTAGCTTCACATACTTGAAAATATAAGTGATATGGCTTCAAATGCAGGCGAAACAAACGAGTTAGCTTCAAACCCATGCGAAACACATGATTTAGCATCTAATCAATGCGAAGTAGAAGGCTGACCTTCGAATCCATGCGAAGCAAATGGTCTAGCTTCAAATACTTCTGATATACATGATTTAGCTTTAACAGCATGCGAAACAAACGAGGTAGCTTCAAATCCATGCGAACACATGATTTAGCTTCAAATCAATGCGAAGTAGGAGGCTTATCTTCGAATCCATGCGAAACAAATGGTTTAGCTTCAAATACTTGTGATATGCATGATTTAGATTCAACAGAATGCGAAACAAACGAGTTAGCTTCAAATCCATGCGAAACACATGATTTAGCTTCAAATCAATGCGAAGTAGAAGGGTTATCTTCGAATCCATGCGAAACAAATGGTTTAGCTGCAAATATTTGTGATATACATGATTTAGCTTCAACTGCATGCGAAACAAACGAGTTAACTTCAAATCCATGCGAAACACATGAGTTAGCTTCAAATCAATGCGAAGTGCAAGGCTTATCTTCGAATCCATGCGAAGCAAATGGTTTAGCTTCAAATACTTGTGATATAAGTGATTTAGTTTCAACAGCATGCGAAACAAACGAGTTAGATACAAATCCATGCTAAACACATGCTTTAGCTTCAAATCAATGCGAGGTAGGAGGCTTATCTTCGTTATCCATGCGAAAGAAATGGTTTAGCTTCAAATACTTGTGATACACATGATTTAGCTTCAACAGCATGCGAAACAAACTAGCTAGCTTCAAGTCCAAGCGAATAACATGATTTATCATCAAGTCAACGCAAAGTTGACGGCTTAGCTTCAAATACATGCGAAACGAATGATTTAGCTTCACATACTTGAGAATATAACTGATATAGCTTCAAATGCAGGTGAAACAAACGAGTTAGCTTCAAACCCATGCCAAACACATGATTTAGCATCTAATCAATGCGAAGTAGAAGGCTGTTCTTCGAATCCATGCGAAGCAAATTGTTTAGCTTCAAATACTTGTGATACACTTGATTTAGCTTCAACAGCATGCGAAATAAACGAGTTAGCTTCAAAACCATGCGAAACACATGATTTAGCTTCAAATCAATGCGGAGTAGGTGGCTTATCTTCGATTCCATGCGATACAAATGGTATAGCTTCAAATAATTGTGATATACATGATTTAGCTTCAACAGCATGCGAAACAAACGAGTTAGATTCAAATCCATGCGAAACACATGATTTAGCTTCAAATCAATACGAAGAAGAAGGGTTATCTTCGAATCCATGCGAAACGATTAGTTTAGCTTCAAATACTTGTGATATTCATGATTCAGCTTCAACTGCATGCGAAACAAACGAGTTAGCTTCAAATCCATGCTAAACTCATGATTTAGCTTCAAATCAATGCGAATTAGAAGGGTTATCTTCGAATCCATGCGAAACATATGATATAGCTACAAATACTTGTGATATACATGATTCAGCTTCAACAGCATGCGAAACAAACGAGTTAGCTTCAAATTCATGCGAAACACATGATTTAGCCTCAAATCAATGCGAAGTAGAAGGCTTAGCTTCTAATTAATGCGAAACAAATGGTTTAGCTTCAAGTACTTGTGATATACATGATTCAGCTTCAACTGCATGCAAAACAAACGAGTTAGCTTCAAATCCATGCGAAACATATGATTTAGATTAAAATCAATGCGAAGTAGAAGGCTTATCTTCGAATAAATGCGAAACAAATGATATAGCTTCAAATACTTGTGATATACATGATTTAGTTCCAACAGCATGCGAAACAAACGAGTTAGCTTCAAATCCATGCGAAACACATGATTTATCTTCAAATCAATGCGAAGTAGAAGGCTTATCTTCGAAACCATGCGAAACAAATGGATGAGCTTCATATACTTGTGATATACATGATTTAGCTTCATCAGCATGCGAAATAAACGAGTTAGATTCAAACCCATGCGAAACACATGATTTAGCTTCATATCTATGCGGAGTAGGTGGCTTATCTTCGATTCCATGCGATACAAATGGTTTAGCTTCAAATAATTGTGATATACATGATTTAGCTTCAACAGCATGCGAAACAAACGAGTTAGATTCAAATCCATGCGAAACACATGATTTAGCTTCAAATCAATGCGAAGAAGAAGGGTTATATTCGAATCCATGCGAAACGAATAGTTTAGCTTCAAATACTTGTGATATTCATGATTCAGCTTCAACTGCATGCGAAACAAACGAGTTAGCTTCAAATCCATGCGAAACACATGATTTAGCTTCAAATCAATGCGAATTAAAAAGGTTATCTTCGAATCCATGCGAAACATATGATATAGCTACAAATACTTGTGATATACATGATTCAGCTTCAACAGCATGCGAAACAAACGAGTTAGCTTCAAATTCATGCGAAACACATGATTTAGCCTCAAATCAATGCGAAGTAGAAGGCTTAGCTTCTAATTAATGCGAAACAAATGGTTTAGCTTCAAATACTTGTGATATACATGATTCAGCTTCAACTGCATGCGAAACAAACTAGTTAGCTTCAAATCCATGCGAAACACATGATTTAGATTAAAATCAATGCGAAGTAGAAGGCTTATCTTCGAATAAATGCGAAACAAATGGTTTAGCTTCAAATACTAGTGATACACTTGATTTAGCTTCAACAGCATGCGAAGCAAACGAGTTAGATTCAAATCCATGCGAAACACATGATCTAGCTTCAAATCAATGCGAATCTAGCTTATCTTCGAATCCATTTGAAACGTATAGTTTAGCTTCAAATACTTTTGATATACATGAATCAGCTTCAACTGCATGCTAAACAAACGAGATAGCTTCAAATCCATGCGAAACACATGAGTTAGCATCACGTCAACGCGAATTTGATGGCTTAGCTTCAAATCCATGCAAAACGAATGATTTAGCTTCACATACTTGAAAATATAAGTGATATGGCTTCAAATGCAGGCGAAACAAACGAGTTAGCTTCAAACCCATGCGAAACACATGATTTAGCATCTAATCAATGCGAAGTAGAAGGCTGACCTTCGAATCCATGCGAAGCAAATGGTTTAGCTTCAAATACTTGTGATATACATGATTTAGCTTTAACAGTATGCGAAACAAACGAGGTAGCTTAAAATCCATGCGAACACATGATTTAGCTTCAAATCAATGCGAAGTAGGAGGCTTATCTTCGAATCCATGCGAAACAAATGGTTTAGCTTCAAATACTTGTGATATGCATGATTTAGCTTCAACAGAATGCGAAACAAACGAGTTAGCTTCAAATCCATGCGAAACGCATGATTTACCATCTAATAAATGCGAAGTAGAAGGCTGATCTTCGAATCCATGCGAAGCAAATGGTTTGGCTTCAAATAGTTGTGATACACTTGATTTAGCTTCAACAGCATGCGAAACAAACGAGTTAGCTTCAAATCCTTGCGAAACACATGATTTAGTATCAAGTGAACGCGAAGTTGATGGCTTAGCTTCAAATCCATGCGAAACAAACGGATTAGCTTCTTATACTTGTGATATACATGATTTAGCTTCAACAGCATGCGAAATAAACGAGTTAGATTCAAATCCATGCGAAACACATGATTTAGCTTCAAATCAATGCGAAGTAGAAGGGTTATCTTCGTATCGATGCGAAACAAATGGTTTAGCTGCAAATACTTGTGATGTACATGATTCAGCTTCAACTGCATGCGAAACAAACGAGTTAGCTTCAAGTCCAAGCAAAAACATGATTTAGCATCAAGTCAACGTGAAGTTGATGGCTTAGCTTCAAATCCATGCGAAACGAATGATTTAGCTTCACATACTTGTGAATATAAGTGATATAGCTTCAAATGTAGGCGAAACATACGAGTTAACTTCAAATCCATGCGAAACACATGATTTAGCTTCAAATCAATGCGATGTGGAAGGCTTACCTTCGAATCCATGCGAAACGAATAGTTTAGCTTCAAATACTTGTGATATACATGATTTAGTTCCAACATCATGCGAAACAAACGAGTTAGCTTCAAATCCATGCGAAACACATGATTTAGATTAAAATCAATGCGAAGTAGAAGGCTTATCTTCGAAACCATGCGAAACGAATAGTTTAGCTTCAAATACTTGTGATATTCATGATTCAGCTTCAACTGCATGCGAAACAAACGAGTTAGCTTCAAATCCATGCGAAACACATGATTTAGCTTCAAATCAATGCGAATTAGAAGGGTTATCTTCGAATCCATGCGAAACATATATTGCTACAAATACTTGTGATATACATGATTCAGCTTCAACAGCATGCGAAACAAACGAGTTAGCTTCAAATCCAAGCGAAACACATGATTTAGCCTCAAATCAATGCGAAGTAGAAGGCTTAGCTTCGAATAAATGCGAAGCAAATTGTTTAGCTTCAAATACTTGTGATACACTTGATTTAGCTTCAACAGCATGCGAAGCAAACGAGTTAGCATCAAATCCATATGAAACACATGATTTAGCTTCAAATCAATGCGAATTAGAAGGGTTATCTTGGAATCCATGCGCAACAAATGGTTTAGCTTCAAATACTTGTGATATACATGATTTAGCTTCAGCAGCATGCGAAACAAACGAGTTAACTTCAAGTCCAAGCGAAAAACATGATTTATCATCATGTCAACGCGAAGTTGACGGCTTAGCTTCAAATCCATGCGAAACGAATGATTTAGCTTCACATACATGAGAAAATAAATGATATAGCTTCAAATGCATGCGAAACAAACGAGTTAGCTTCAAACCCATGCGAAACACATGATTTAGCATCTAATCAATGCGAAGTAGAAGGCTAATCTTCAAATCCATGCGAAACAAATGATATAGCATCAAATACTTGTGATATACATGATTTAGTTTCAACAGCATGCGAAACAAACGAGTTAGCTTCGAATCCATGCGAAACACATGATTTAGCTTCAAATCAATGCGAAGTAGAAGGCTTATCTTCGAATAAATGCGAAACAAATGATATAGCTTCAAATACTTGTGATATACATGATTTAGTTCCAACAGCATGCAAAACAAACGAGTTAGATTCAAATCCATACGAAACACATGATTTATCTTCAAATCAATGCGAAGTAGAAGGCTTATCTTCGAAACCATGCGAAACAAATGGATTAGCTTCATATACTTGTGATATACATGATTTAGCTTCAACAGCATGCGAAATAAACGAGTTAGCTTCAAACCCATGCGAAACACATGATTTAGCATCTAATCAATGCGAAGCAGAAGGCTAATCTTCGAATCCATGCGAAACAAATGATATAGCTTCAAATACTTGTGATATACATGATTTAGTTTCAACAGCATGCGAAACAAACGAGTTAGCTTCGAATCCATGCGAAACACATGATTTAGCTTCAAATCAATGCGAATTAGAAGGGTTATCTTCGAATCCATGCGAAACATATGATATAGCTTCAAATACTTGTGATATACATGATTTAGCTTCAACAGCATGCGAAACAAACGAGTTAGCTTCAAATCCATGCGAAACACATTATTTAGCATCTAATCAATGCGAAGTAGAAGGTTGATCTTCGAATCCACGCGAAACACATGATTTATCTTCAAATTAATGCTATGTAGAAAGCTTAGATTCAAATCCATGGGAATCAAATGGTTTAGATTCAAATACTTGTGATATACATGATTTAGTTCCAACAACATGCGAAACAAACGAGTTAGATTCAAATCCATGCAAAACACATGATTTAGCTTCAAATCAATGCGAAATAGATGGATTATCTTCGTATCCATCCGAAACAAATGGTTTAACTTCAAATACTTGTGAAATACATGATGTAGCTTCAACAGCATGCGAAGCAAACGAGTTATCTTCAAATCCAAGCGAAACACATGATTTATCCTCAAATCAATGCTAAGTAGAAAGCTTAGCTTCAAATCCATGGGAATCAAATGGTTTAGCTTCAAATACTTGTGATACACTTGATTTAGCTTCAACTGCATGCGAAACAAACGAGTTAGCTTCAAATCCATGCGAAACAAATGACTTAGCATCAAATCAATGCGAAGTAGAAGGCTGACCTTCGAATCCATGCGAAGCAAATGGTTTAGCTTCAAATACTTGTGATATACATGATTTAGCTTCAACAACATGCGAAACAAATGAGTTATATTCAAATCCAAGCGAAACACATGATTTATCTTCAAATCTATGCGAATTAGGAGGGTTATCTTGGAATCCATGCGAAACGTATGATATAGCTTCAAATACTTGTGATATACATGATTTAGCTTCAACAGCATGCGAAACAAACGAGTTAGCTTCAAAACCAAGCGAAACACATGATTTAGCCTCAAATCGATGCGAAGTAGAAGGCTTAGCTTCGAATAAATGCGAGACAAATGGTTTAGCTTCAAATACTTGTGATATATATGATTTAGCTTCAACAGCATGCGAAACAAACGAGTTAGCTTCAAATCCATGCGAAACACATGATTTAGCTTCAAATCAATGCGAAGTAGGAGGCTCATCTTCGAATCCATGCGAAGCAAATTGTTTAGCTTCAAATACTTGTGATACACTTGATTTAGCTTCAACAGCATGCGAAATAAACGAGTTAGCTTCAAAACCATGCGAAACACATGATTTAGCTTCAAATCTATGCGGAGTAGGTGGCTTATCTTCGATTCCATGCGATACAAATGGTTTAGCTTCAAATAATTGTGATATACATGATTTAGCTTCAACAGCATGCGAAACAAACGAGTTAGATTCAAATCCATGCGAAACACATGATTTAGCTTCAAATCAATGCGAAGAAGAAGGGTTATCTTCGAATCCATGCGAAACGAATAGTTTAGCTTCAAATACTTGTGATATTCATGATTCAGCTTCAACTGCATGCGAAACAAACGAGTTAGCTTCAAATCCATGCGAAACACATGATTTAGCTTCAAATCAATGCGAATTAGAAAGGTTATCTTCGAATCCATGCGAAACATATGATATAGCTACAAATACTTGTGATATACATGATTTAGCTTCAACAGCATGCGAAACAAACGAGTTAGCTTCAAATCCTTTCGAAACACATGATTTAGCATCAAATCAATGCGGAGCAGAAGACTGAGAGTCAAATCCATGCGAAACGAATGGTTTAGCTTCAAATACTTGCGAGTATAAGTGATATAGCTTCAAATGCAAGCGACACAAACGAGTTAGCTTGAAATCCATGCGAAACACATGATTTAACTTCCAATCAATGTGAAGTAGAAGGCTTAGCTTCAAATGTATGTGAAACAAATGGTTCAGCTTCAAATACTTGTGATATACATGATTTAGATTCAACTTCATGCAAAACCAACGAGTTAGCTTCAAATCCAAGCGAAACACATGATTTAGAATCAAATCAATGCGAAGTAGAAGGCTTAGCTTCAAATCCGTGCGCAACGATTAGTTTAGCTTCAAATACTTGTTTTATACATGATTTAGCTTCAACTGCATGCGAAACAAACGAGATAGCTTCAGATCCAAGCGAAACACATGATTTAGCTTCAAATGCAGGTGAAACAAACGAACTAACTTCAAATCCATGCGAAACACATGATTTTGCTTCAAATCAATGCGAAGTAGAAGGCTTAGCTTCAAGTTAATGAGAAACAAATCAATAATCTTCAGATAATTGCGATATAAGTGGTATAGCTTCAAATACAAGCGAAGCAAATGAGTTTGCTTCCAATCCTTGCGAAACACATGACTTAGCTTCAAATCAATGCAAAGTAGAAGGCTTAGCTTCAAATACATGAGAAACATATGGTTAGCTTCAAATCAATTGGAAGTAGAAGGCTTAGCTTCAAATGCAAGCGAAACACATGATTTAGCCTCAAATCAATGCGAAGTAGAAGCCTTAGCTTCAAATCCGTGCGAATCAAAAGTTGTAGCTTCAAATACTTGTGATATT
This sequence comes from Megalopta genalis, assembly GCF_051020955.1. Taxonomy (NCBI): domain Eukaryota; kingdom Metazoa; phylum Arthropoda; class Insecta; order Hymenoptera; family Halictidae; genus Megalopta; species Megalopta genalis. Next base: position 76,142 of record NW_027476422.1, on the reverse strand, counting down.
CATGATTTAGCATCAAATCAATGCGAAGTAGAATGCTTAGCTTCAAATACATGAGAAACATACGGTTAGCTTCGAATCAATTGGAAGTAGAAGGCTTAGCTTCATATCCAAGCGAAACAAATGGTTTAGCTTCAATTATATGTGATATACATGATTTAGCTTCAAATGCATGCGAAACATACGAGTTAGCTTCAAATCCATTCAAAACACATGATTTAGCTTCAAATTCATTCGAAAGACATGGTTTAGCGTACTACTCATGGGAATCAAATGGTTCAGATTCAAATACTACTGATATACGTGATATAGATTCAAATGCAGGCGAAACAAATGAGTTAGCTTCAAATCCATGCGAAACACATGATATAGCTTCAAATGAATGCGAAGTAGAAGGCTGATCTTCGAATCCATGCGAAACGAATGGTTTAGCTTCAAATACTTGCGAATATCACTGATATAGCTTCAAATGCAGGCGAAACAAACGAGTTAGCTTTAAATCCATGCAAATGACATGATTTACCTTCAAATCAATGCGAAGTAGAAGGCTTAGTTTGAAATCCATGCGTATCAAGTTCTTTAGCTTCAAATACTTATGATATAAATGATTTAGCTTCAACTGCTTGGGAAGAAAACGAGTTAACTTCAAATCCATTCAAAACACATGATTTAGCTTCAAATCCAGGCGAAACTCATGATTTAGCTTCAAATCAATGCGAAGTAGAAGGCTTAGCTTCAAATCCAGCGAAACGAATAGTTTAGCTTCAAACACTTGTGATATAAATGATATAGCTTCAAATGCAGGCGAAACAAACGAGTCAGCATCAAATCCATGCGTAAAACATGATTTAGCTTCAAATGAATGCGAAGTAGAAGGCTTAGCTTCAAATCCAGCGAAACGAATAGTTTAGCTTCAAACACTTGTGATATACATGATATAGCTTCAAATGCAGGCGACACAAACGAGTCAGCATCAAATCCATGCGTAAAACATGATTTAGCTTCAAATGAATGCGAAGTAGAAGGCTTAGCTTCAAATGTATGTGAAACAAATGGTTCAGCTTCAAATACTTGTGATATACATGATTTAGATTCAACTTCATGCAAAACCAACGAGTTGCGTTCAAATCCAAGCGAAACACAGGATTTATATTCAAATGAATGCGAAGTAGAAGGCTGATCTTCGAATCCATGCGAATCAAACGGCTGAGCTTCAAACCCTTATGATATACATGATTTAGCTTCAAATGCAGGCGAAACGAACGAGTTAGCTTCGAATCCATGCGAAACACATGATTTAGCTTCAAATCAATGCGAAGTAGAAGGCTTAGCTTCAAGTTAATGAGAAACATATCAAGAATATTCAGATAATTGCGATATAAGTGGTATAGCTTCAAATGCAGGCGAAGCAAATGAGTTTGCTTCCAATCCATGCGAAACACATGATTTAGCTTCAAATCAATGCGAAGTAGAAGGCTTAGCTTCAAGTTAATGAGAAACAAATCAATAATCTTCAGATAATTGCGATATAAGTGGTATAGCTTCAAATACAAGCGAAGCAAATGAGTTTGCTTCCAATCCTTGCGAAACACATGACTTAGCTTCAAATCAATGCGAAGTAGAAGGCTTAGCTTCAAATACATGAGAAACATATGGTTAGCTTCAAATCAATTGGAAGTAGAAGACTTAGCTTCAAATGCAAGCGAAACACATGATTTAGCCTCAAATCAATGCGAAGTAGAAGCCTTAGCTTCAAATCCGTGTGAATCAAAAGTTGTAGCTTCAAATACTTGTGATATTCATGATTTAGCTTCAAATCAATGCGAAGTAGAATGCTTAGCTTCAAATCCGTGCGAATCAAACGTTGTAGCTTCAAATACTTCTGATATTTATGATTTAGCATCAACTGCATGCGAAACAGATGGTTCAGCTTCAAATACTTGTGATGAACATGATTTAGTTTCAACTGCATGCGAAACTAACGAGTTAGCTTTAGATCCAAGCGAAACACATAATTTAGCTTCAAATCAATCCGAAGTAGAAGGCTTTGCTTGAAATCCATGCGCAACGATTAGTTTAGCTTCAAATACTTGTTTTATACATGATTTAGCTTCAACTGCATGCGAAACAAACGAGATAGCTTCAGATCCAAGCGAAACACATGATTTAGCTTCAAATGCAGGTGAAACAAACGAATTAACTTCAAATCCATGCGAAACACATGATTTAGCTTCAAATCAATGCGAAGTAGAAGGCCTATCTTCGAATCCATGCGAAACAAATGGTTCAGCTTCAAATACTTGTGTTATACATGATTTAGCTTCTACTGCATGCGAAACAAACGAGTTAGCTTCAAATCCATGCGAAACACATGATTTAGTTTCAAATCAATGCGAAGTAGAAGGCTTAGCTTCAAATCCATGCGAAACGAGTTATTTGTCTTCAAATACTTGTGATATCAATGATTTAGATTCATCTGCATGCGAGATAAACGAGTTGGGTTCAAATCCATGCGAAACACAGGATTTATATTCAAATGAATGCGAAGTAGAAGGATGATCTTCGAATCCATGCGAATCAAACGGCTTAGCTTCAAACCCTTATGATATACATGATTTAGCTTCAAATGCAGGCGAAACGAACGAGTTAGCTTCGAATCCATGCGAAACACATGATTTAGCTTCAAATCAATGCGAAGTAGAAGGCTTAGCTTCAAGTTAATGAGAAAAACATATCAATAATATTCAGATAATTGCGATATAAGTGGTATAGCTTCAAATGCAGGCGAAGCAAATGAGTTTGCTTCCAATCCATGCGAAACACATGATTTAGCTTCAAATCAATGCGAAGTAGAAGGCTTAGCTTCAAGTTAATGAGAAACAAATCAATAATCTTCAGATAATTGCGATATAAGTGGTATAGCTTCAAATACAAGCGAAGCAATTGATTTTGCTTCCAATCCTTGCGAAACACATGACTTAGCTTCAAATCAATGCGAAGTAGAAGGCTTAGCTTCAAATCCAAGCGAAACACATGATTTAGTTTCAAATCAATGCGAAGTAGAAGGCGTATCTTCAAGTCCATGCGAATCAAACGGATTAGCTTCAAATACTTGTGATATACTTGACTTATATTCAAGTGCATGCGAAACAAACGAGATAGCATCAAATCCATGCGAAACATATGATTTAACATCAAATCAATGCGAAGTAGAAGGCTTATCTTCAAATCCAAGCGAAACAAATGGTTTAGCTTCAACTATATGTGATATAAATGATTTAGCTTCAAATGCATTCGAAACAAACGTGTCAGCTTCAAATCCATTCAAAACACATGATTTAGCTTCAAATTCAGTCGAAAGTCATGGTTTAGCGTACCATTCATGGGAATCCAATGGTTCAGATTCAAATACTTGTGGTATACATGATATAGCTTCAAATGCAGGCGAAACGAACGAGTTAGCTTCAACTCCATGCGAAACACTTGATTTAGCTTCAAATCAATACGAGGTAGATTGCTGATCTTCGAATCCATGCGAAACAAATGGTTTAGCTTCAAATACTTGTTTGAAACATGATTTAGCTTCAATTGCATGCGATACAAACGAGTTAGCTTGAAATCCAAGCGAAAAACATGATTTACCTTCAAATCAATGCGGAGTAGGAAGTTTAGCTTCAAATCCAAGCGAAACACATCATTTGGCTTCAAATCAATGCGAAGAAGAAGGGTGATCATCGAATCCATGCTAATCAAATGGTTCAGATTCAAATACTTGTGATATACATGATTTAGCTTCAACAGCATGCGAAATGAACGAGTTAGATTCAAATCCATGCGAAACACATGATTTAGCTTCAAATCAATGCGAAGTAGAAGGGTTATCTTCGAATCCATGCGAAACAAATGGTTTAGCTGCAAATACTTGTGATATACATGATTTAGCTTCAACTGCGTACGAAAAAAAGAGTTAGCTTCAAATCCATGCGAAACATGTTATTTAACTTCATATCAATGCGAAGTAGATGGCTGATCTTCGAATCCATGCGAAGCAATTGGTTTAGCTTCAAATACTTGTGATACACTTGAGTTAGCTTCAACAGCATGCGAAACAAACGAGTTAGCTTCAAATCCATGCGAAACACATGATTTAGCATCAAATCAATGCGAAGTGGAAGGCTTATCTTCGAATCCATGCGAAACAAATGGTTTAGCTTCATATACTTGTGATATACATGATTTAGCTTCAACAGCATGCGAAACAAACGAGTTAGATTCAAATCCATGCGAAACACATGATTTAGCTTCAAATCAATGCGAAGTAGAAGTGTTATCTTCGAATCCATGCGAAACAAATGGTTTAGCTGCAAATACTTGTGATATACATGATTTAGCTTCAACTGCATACGAAAAAAAAGAGTTAGCTTCAAATCCATGCGAAACATATGATTTAACTTCAAATCAATGCGAAGTAGAAGGCTGATCTTCGAATCCACGCGAAACAAATGGTTTAGCTGCACATACTTGTGATATACATGATTCAGCTTCAACTGCATGCGAAACAAACGTGTGAGCTTCAAATCCATGCGAAACACATGATTTAGATTAAAATCAATTCGAAGTAGAAGGCTTATCTTCGAATCCATGCGAAACAAATGGTTTAGCTTCAAATACTTGTGAAATACATAATTTAGCTTCAACTGCATGCGAAACAAACGAGTTATCTTCAAATCCTTGCGAAACACCTGATTTAGATTAAAATCAATGCGCAGTAGAAGGCTTATCTTCGAATCCGTGCGAAACAAATGATTTAGCTTCAAATACTTGTGATACACTTGATTTAGCTTCAACAGAATGCGAAACAAACGAGGTAGCTTCCAGTCCATGCGAACACATAATTTAGCTACAAATCAATGCGAGGTAGGAGCCTTATCTTCGAATCCATGCGAAACAAATGGTTTAGCTTCAGATACTTGTGATATACATGACTTAGCTTCATCAGCATGCGAAACAAACGAGTTAGCTTCAAATCCATGCGAAACACATGATTTAGCTTCAAATCAATGCGAATTAGAAGGGTTATCTTCGAATCCATGCGAAACATATGATATAGCTTCAAATACTTGTGATATACATGATTTAGCTTCAACAGCATGCGAAACAAACGAGTTAGCTTCAAATCCTTGCGAAACACATGATTTAGTATGAAGTCAACGCGAAGTTGATGGCTTAGCTTCAAATCCATGCGAAACTAATGATTTAGCTTCAAATACTTGTGAATATAAGTGATATAGCTTCAAATGCAGGCGAAACAAACGAGTTAGCTTCAAACCCATGCTTAACACATGATTTAGCATCTAATCAATGCGAAGTAGAAGGCTAATCTTCGAATCCATGCGAAACAAATGGTTTAGCTGCAAATATTTGTGATATACATGATTTAGCTTCAACTGCATGCGAAACAAACGAGTTAACTTCAAATCCATGCGAAACACATGAGTTAGCTTCAAATCAAAGCGAAGTAGAAGGGTTATCTTCGAATCCATGCGAAACAAATGGTTTAGCTGCAAATATTTGTGATATACATGATTTAGCTTCAACTGCATGCGAAACAAACGAGTTAACTTCAAATCCATGCGAACCACATGAGTTAGCTTCAAATCAATGCGAAGTGCAAGGCTTATCTTCGAATCCTTGCGAAGCAAATGGTTTAGCTTCAAATACTTGTGATATAAATGATTTAGTTTCAACAGCATGCGAAACAAACGAGTTAGATTCAAATCCATGCTAAACACATGCTTTAGCTTCAAATCAATGCGAGGTAGGAGGCTTATCTTCGAATCCATGCGAAAAAAATGGTTTAGCTACAAATACTTGTGATATACATGATTTAGCTTCAACAGCATGCGAAACAAACGAGCTAGCTTCAAGTCCAAGCGAATAACATGATTTATCATCAAGTCAACGCGAAGTTGACGGCTTAGCTTCAAATACATGCGAAACGAATGATTTAGCTTCACATACTTGAGAATATAAGTGATATAGCTTCAAATGCAGGTGAAACAAACGAGTTAGCTTCAAACCCATGCGAAACACATGATTTAGCATCTAATCAATGCGAAGTAGAAGGCTGATCTTCGAATCCATGCGAAACAAATGGTTTAGCTTCAAATACTTGTGAAATACATAATTTAGCTTCAACTGCATGCGAAACAAACGAGTTATCTTCAAATCCTTGCGAAACACATGATTTAGATTAAAATCAATGCGCAGTAGAAGGCTTATCTTCGAATCCGTGCGAAACAAATGGTTTAGCTTCAAATACATGTGATAAATTTGATTTAGCTTCAACAGCATGCGAAACAAACGAGTTAGCTTCAAATCCATGCGAAACACATGATTTAGCTTCAAATCCATGCGAATTAGAAGGGATATCTTCGAATCCATGCGATACAAATGGTTTAACTGCAAATACTTGTGATATACATGATTTAGCTTCAACTGCATGCGAAACAAACGAGTTAACTTCGAATCCATGCGAAACACATGAGTTAGCTTCAAATCAATGCGAAGTGGAAGGCTTATCTTCGAATCCATGCGAAAGGAATAGTTTAGCTTCAAATACTTGTGATATACAAGATTCAGCTTCAACAGCATGCGAAACAAACGAGTTAGCTTCAAATCAATGCGAATTAGAAGGGTTATCTTGGAATCCATGCGAAACGTATGATATAGCTTCAAATACTTGTGATATACATTATTTAGCTTCAACAGCATCCGAAACAAACGAGTTAGATTCAAATCCATGCGAAACACATGATTTAGCTCCAAATCATTGCGAAGTAGAAGGCTTATCTTCGAATCCATGCGAAACAAACGGATTAGCTTCTTATACTTGTGATATACATGATTTAGCTTCAACAGCATGCGAAATAAACGAGTTAGATTCAAATCCATGCGAAACACATGATTTAGCTTCAAATCAATGCGAAGTAGAAGGGTTATCTTCGTATCGATGCGAAACAAATGGTTTAGCTGCAAATACTTGTGATGTACATGATTCAGCTTCAACTGCATGCGAAACAAACGAGTTAGCTTCAAGTCCAAGCAAAAACATAATTTAGCATCAAGTCAACGTGAAGTTGATGGCTTAGATTCAAATCCATGCGAAACGAATGATTTAGCTTCACATACTTGTGAATATAAGTGATATAGCTTCAAATGTAGGCGAAACATACGAGTTAACTTCAAATCCATGCGAAACACATGATTTAGCTTCAAATCAATGCGATGTGGAAGGCTTACCTTCGAATCCATGCGAAACGAATAGTTTAGCTTCAAATACTTGTGATATACATGATTTAGTTCCAACAACATGCGAAACAAACGAGTTAGCTTCAAATCCATGCGAAACACATGATTTAGATTAAAATCAATGCGAAGTAGAAGGCTTATCTTCGAAACCATGCGAAACAAATGGTTTAGCTTCAAATACTTGTGATACACTTGATTTAGCTTCAACTGCATGCGAAACAAACGAGTTAGCTTCAAATCCATGCGAAACAAATGACTTAGCATCAAATCAATGCGAAGTAGAAGGCTGACCTTCGAATCCATGTGAAGCAAATGGTTTAGCTTCAAATACTTGTGATATAAATGATTTAGTTTCAACAGCATGCAAAACAAACGAGATAGCTTCGAATCCATGCGAAATAAATGATTTAACTTCAAATACTTGTGATATACATGATTTACCTTCAACAGTATGCGTTTGAAATCCATGCGTATCAAGTTCTTTAGCTTCAAATACTTATGATATAAATGATTTAGCTTCAACTGCTTGGGAAGAAAACGAGTTAACTTCAAATCCATTCAAAACACATGATTTAGCTTCAAATCCAGGCGAAACTCATGATTTAGCTTCAAATCAATGCGAAGTAGAAGGCTTAGCTTCAAATCCAGCGAAACGAATAGTTTAGCTTCAAACACTTGTGATATAAATGATATAGCTTCAAATTCAGGCGAAACAAACGAGTCAGCATCAAATCCATGCGTAAAACATGATTTAGCTTCAAATGAATGCGAAGTAGAAGGCTTAGCTTCAAATGTATGTGAAACAAATGGTTCAGCTTCAAATACTTGTGATATACATGATTTAGATTCAACTTCATGCAAAACCAACGAGCTAGCTTCAAATCCAAGCGACACACATGATTTAGATTCAAATCAATGCGAAGTAGAAGGCTTAGCTTCAAATCCAACGAAACGAATGATTTAGCTTCAAATACTTGCGAATATTACTGATATAGCTTCAAATGCAGGTGAAACAAACGAGTTAGCTTCAAATCTATTCAAAACACATGATTTAGCTTCAAATTCATTCGAAAGACATGGTTTAGCGTACTATTCATGGGAATCAAATGGTTCAGATGCAAATACTTGTGATATACATCATATAGCTTCAAATGCAGGTGAAACAAACGAGTTAGCTTCAAACCCATGCGAAACACATGATTTAGCATCTAATCAATGCGAAGTAGAAGGCTGATCTTCGAATCCATGCGAAACAAATGGTTTAGCTTCAAATACTTGTGAAATACATAATTTAGCTTCAACTGCATGCGAAACAAACGAGTTATCTTCAAATCCTTGCGAAACACATGATTTAGATTAAAATCAATGCGCAGTAGAAGGCTTATCTTCGAATCCGTGCGAAACAAATGGTTTAGCTTCAAATACATGTGATAAATTTGATTTAGCTTCAACAGCATGCGAAACAAACGAGTTAGCTTCAAATCCATGCGAAACACATGATTTAGCTTCAAATCCATGCGAATTAGAAGGGATATCTTCGAATCCATGCGATACAAATGGTTTAACTGCAAATACTTGTGATATACATGATTTAGCTTCAACTGCATGCGAAACAAACGAGTTAACTTCGAATCCATGCGAAACACATGAGTTAGCTTCAAATCAATGCGAAGTGGAAGGCTTATCTTCGAATCCATGCGAAAGGAATAGTTTAGCTTCAAATACTTGTGATATACAAGATTCAGCTTCAACAGCATGCGAAACAAACGAGTTAGCTTCAAATCAATGCGAATTAGAAGGGTTATCTTGGAATCCATGCGAAACGTATGATATAGCTTCAAATACTTGTGATATACATTATTTAGCTTCAACAGCATCCGAAACAAACGAGTTAGATTCAAATCCATGCGAAACACATGATTTAGCTCCAAATCATTGCGAAGTAGAAGGCTTATCTTCGAATCCATGCGAAACAAACGGATTAGCTTCTTATACTTGTGATATACATGATTTAGCTTCAACAGCATGCGAAATAAACGAGTTAGATTCAAATCCATGCGAAACACATGATTTAGCTTCAAATCAATGCGAAGTAGAAGGGTTATCTTCGTATCGATGCGAAACAAATGGTTTAGCTGCAAATACTTGTGATGTACATGATTCAGCTTCAACTGCATGCGAAACAAACGAGTTAGCTTCAAGTCCAAGCAAAAACATAATTTAGCATCAAGTCAACGTGAAGTTGATGGCTTAGATTCAAATCCATGCGAAACGAATGATTTAGCTTCACATACTTGTGAATATAAGTGATATAGCTTCAAATGTAGGCGAAACATACGAGTTAACTTCAAATCCATGCGAAACACATGATTTAGCTTCAAATCAATGCGATGTGGAAGGCTTACCTTCGAATCCATGCGAAACGAATAGTTTAGCTTCAAATACTTGTGATATACATGATTTAGTTCCAACAACATGCGAAACAAACGAGTTAGCTTCAAATCCATGCGAAACACATGATTTAGATTAAAATCAATGCGAAGTAGAAGGCTTATCTTCGAAACCATGCGAAACAAATGGTTTAGCTTCAAATACTTGTGATACACTTGATTTAGCTTCAACTGCATGCGAAACAAACGAGTTAGCTTCAAATCCATGCGAAACAAATGACTTAGCATCAAATCAATGCGAAGTAGAAGGCTGACCTTCGAATCCATGTGAAGCAAATGGTTTAGCTTCAAATACTTGTGATATAAATGATTTAGTTTCAACAGCATGCAAAACAAACGAGATAGCTTCGAATCCATGCGAAATAAATGATTTAACTTCAAATACTTGTGATATACATGATTTACCTTCAACAGTATGCGTTTGAAATCCATGCGTATCAAGTTCTTTAGCTTCAAATACTTATGATATAAATGATTTAGCTTCAACTGCTTGGGAAGAAAACGAGTTAACTTCAAATCCATTCAAAACACATGATTTAGCTTCAAATCCAGGCGAAACTCATGATTTAGCTTCAAATCAATGCGAAGTAGAAGGCTTAGCTTCAAATCCAGCGAAACGAATAGTTTAGCTTCAAACACTTGTGATATAAATGATATAGCTTCAAATTCAGGCGAAACAAACGAGTCAGCATCAAATCCATGCGTAAAACATGATTTAGCTTCAAATGAATGCGAAGTAGAAGGCTTAGCTTCAAATGTATGTGAAACAAATGGTTCAGCTTCAAATACTTGTGATATACATGATTTAGATTCAACTTCATGCAAAACCAACGAGCTAGCTTCAAATCCAAGCGACACACATGATTTAGATTCAAATCAATGCGAAGTAGAAGGCTTAGCTTCAAATCCAACGAAACGAATGATTTAGCTTCAAATACTTGCGAATATTACTGATATAGCTTCAAATGCAGGTGAAACAAACGAGTTAGCTTCAAATCTATTCAAAACACATGATTTAGCTTCAAATTCATTCGAAAGACATGGTTTAGCGTACTATTCATGGGAATCAAATGGTTCAGATGCAAATACTTGTGATATACATCATATAGCTTCAAATGCAGGCGAAACAAACAAGTCATCTTCAAATCCATGCGAAACAAATGATTTAGATTCAATTCAATGCGAAGTAGAAGGCTTATCTTCGAATCCATGCGAAAAACATGATTTAACTTCCAATCAATGTGAAGTAGAAGGCTTAGCTTCAAATGTATGTGAAACAAATGGTTCAGCTTCAAATACTTGTGATATACATGATTTAGCTTCAACTGCATGCGAAAAAAACGAGTTAGCTTCAAATGCAAGCGAAACACATGATTTAGCCTCAAATCAATGCGAAGTGGAAGCCTTAGCTTTAAATCCGTGCGAATCAAAAGTAGTAGCTTCAAATACTTGTGATATTCATGATTTAGCTTCAAATCAATGCGAAGTAGAATGCTTAGCTTCAAATCCGTGCGAATCAAACGTTGTAGCTTCAAATACTTGTGATATTTATGATTTAGCATCAACTGCATGCGAAACAGATGGTTCAGCTTCAAATACTTGTGATGAACATGATTTAGCTTCAACTGCATGCGAATCAGTTGGTTTAGCACCAAATACTTGTGATATACATGATTTTGCTTCAAATGCAGGCGAAACGAACGACTAAGCTTCAAATACAAGCGAAACACATGATTCTGCCTCAAATCAATTCGAAATAGAAGGCTTAGCTTCAAATCCATGCGAAACAAAAAGTTAAGATTCTAATACTTGTGACATACATGATTTAGTTTCAACTGCATGCGAAACTAACGAGTTAGCTTTAGATCCAAGCGAAACACATAATTTAGCTTCAAATCAATCCGAAGTAGAAGGCTTTGCTTGAAATCCATGCGCAACGATTAGTTTAGCTTCAAATACTTGTTTTATACATGATTTAGCTTCAACTGCATGCGAAACAAACGAGATAGCTTCAGATCCAAGCGAAACACATGATTTAGCTTCAAATGCAGGTGAAACAAACGAATTAACTTCAAATCCATGCGAAACACATGATTTAGCTTCAAATCAATGCGAAGTAGAAGGCTCATCTTCAAATCCATGCGAAACAAGTGGTTCAGCTTCAAATAATTGTGATGTGCATGATTTAGCTTCAAATGCAAGCGATACAATCGAGTTGGCTTCAAATCCATGCGAAACACATCTTTTAGCTTCAAATCAATGCGAAGTTGAAAGCTTAGCTTCAAATCCATGCGAAACAAGTGGTTCAGCTTCAAATACTTGTGATGTGCATGATTTAGCTTCAAATGCAGGCGAAACAAACGAGTTAGCTTCAAATCCTTTCGAAACACATGATTTAGCATCAAATCAATGCGGAGCAGAAGGCTGAGCGTCAAATCCATGCGAAACGAATGGTTTAGCTTCAAATACTTGCGAGTATAAGTGATATAGCTTCAAATGCAAGCGACACAAACGAGTTAGCTTGAAATCCATGCGAAACACATGATTTAACTTCCAATCAATGTGAAGTAGAAGGCTTAGCTTCAAATGTATGTGAAACAAATGGTTCAGCTTCAAATACTTGTGATATACATGATTTAGATTCAACTTCATGCAAAACCAACGAGTTAGCTTCAAATCCAAGCGAAACACATGATTTAGAATCAAATCAATGCGAAGTAGGAGGCTTAGCTTCAAATCCAGCGAAACGAATGATTTAGCTTCAAATACTTGCGAATATCACTGATATAGCTTCAAATGCTGGCGAAACAAACGAGTTAGCTTTAAATCCATGCAAAAGACATGATTTACATTCAAATCAATGCGAAGTAGAAGGCTTAGTTTGAAATCCATGCGTATCAAGTTCTTTAGCTTCAAATACTTATTATATACATGATTTAGCTTCAACTGCTTGGGAAGCAAACGAGTTAGCTTCAAATCCATTCAAAACACATGATTTAGCTTCAAATTCATTCGAAAGACATGGTTTAGCGTACTATTCATGGGAATCAAATGGTTCAGATGCAAATACTTGTGATATACATCATATAGCTTCAAATGCAGGCGAAACAAACGAGTCATCTTAAAATCCATGCGAAACAAATGATTTAGATTCAATTCAATGCGAAGTAGAAGGCTTATCTTCGAATCCTTGCGAAACACATGATTTAACTTCCAATCAATTTGAAGTAGAAGGCTTAGCTTCAAATGTATGTGAAACAAATGGTTCAGCTTCAAATACTTGTGATATACATGATTTAGATTCAACTTCATGCAAAACCAACGAGTTGCGTTCAAATCCAAGCGAAACACAGGATTTATATTCAAATGAATGCGAAGTAGAAGGCTGATCTTCGAATCCATGCGAATCAAACGGCTGAGCTTCAAACCCTTATGATATACATGATTTAGCTTCAAATGCAGGCGAAACGAACGAGTTAGCTTCGAATCCATGCGAAACACATGATTTAGCTTCAAATCAATGCGAAGTAGAAGGCTTAGCTTCAAGTTAATGAGAAACATATCAAGAATATTCAGATAATTGCGATATAAGTGGTATAGCTTCAAATGCAGGCGAAGCAAATGAGTTTGCTTCCAATCCATGCGAAACACATGATTTAGCTTCAAATCAATGCGAAGTAGAAGGCTTAGCTTCAAGTTAATGAGAAACAAATCAATAATCTTCAGATAATTGCGATATAAGTGGTATAGCTTCAAATACAAGCGAAGCAAATGAGTTTGCTTCCAATCCTTGCGAAACACATGACTTAGCTTCAAATCAATGCGAAGTAGAAGGCTTAGCTTCAAATACATGAGAAACATATGGTTAGCTTCAAATCAATTGGAAGTAGAAGACTTAGCTTCAAATGCAAGCGAAACACATGATTTAGCCTCAAATCAATGCGAAGTAGAAGCCTTAGCTTCAAATCCGTGTGAATCAAAAGTTGTAGCTTCAAATACTTGTGATATTCATGATTTAGCTTCAAATCAATGCGAAGTAGAATGCTTAGCTTCAAATCCGTGCGAATCAAACGTTGTAGCTTCAAATACTTCTGATATTTATGATTTAGCATCAACTGCATGCGAAACAGATGGTTCAGCTTCAAATACTTGTGATGAACATGATTTAGTTTCAACTGCATGCGAAACTAACGAGTTAGCTTTAGATCCAAGCGAAACACATAATTTAGCTTCAAATCAATCCGAAGTAGAAGGCTTTGCTTGAAATCCATGCGCAACGATTAGTTTAGCTTCAAATACTTGTTTTATACATGATTTAGCTTCAACTGCATGCGAAACAAACGAGATAGCTTCAGATCCAAGCGAAACACATGATTTAGCTTCAAATGCAGGTGAAACAAACGAATTAACTTCAAATCCATGCGAAACACATGATTTAGCTTCAAATCAATGCGAAGTAGAAGGCCTATCTTCGAATCCATGCGAAACAAATGGTTCAGCTTCAAATACTTGTGTTATACATGATTTAGCTTCTACTGCATGCGAAACAAACGAGTTAGCTTCAAATCCATGCGAAACACATGATTTAGTTTCAAATCAATGCGAAGTAGAAGGCTTAGCTTCAAATCCATGCGAAACGAGTTATTTGTCTTCAAATACTTGTGATATCAATGATTTAGATTCATCTGCATGCGAGATAAACGAGTTGGGTTCAAATCCATGCGAAACACAGGATTTATATTCAAATGAATGCGAAGTAGAAGGATGATCTTCGAATCCATGCGAATCAAACGGCTTAGCTTCAAACCCTTATGATATACATGATTTAGCTTCAAATGCAGGCGAAACGAACGAGTTAGCTTCGAATCCATGCGAAACACATGATTTAGCTTCAAATCAATGCGAAGTAGAAGGCTTAGCTTCAAGTTAATGAGAAAAACATATCAATAATATTCAGATAATTGCGATATAAGTGGTATAGCTTCAAATGCAGGCGAAGCAAATGAGTTTGCTTCCAATCCATGCGAAACACATGATTTAGCTTCAAATCAATGCGAAGTAGAAGGCTTAGCTTCAAGTTAATGAGAAACAAATCAATAATCTTCAGATAATTGCGATATAAGTGGTATAGCTTCAAATACAAGCGAAGCAATTGATTTTGCTTCCAATCCTTGCGAAACACATGACTTAGCTTCAAATCAATGCGAAGTAGAAGGCTTAGCTTCAAATCCAAGCGAAACACATGATTTAGTTTCAAATCAATGCGAAGTAGAAGGCGTATCTTCAAGTCCATGCGAATCAAACGGATTAGCTTCAAATACTTGTGATATACTTGACTTATATTCAAGTGCATGCGAAACAAACGAGATAGCATCAAATCCATGCGAAACATATGATTTAACATCAAATCAATGCGAAGTAGAAGGCTTATCTTCAAATCCAAGCGAAACAAATGGTTTAGCTTCAACTATATGTGATATAAATGATTTAGCTTCAAATGCATTCGAAACAAACGTGTCAGCTTCAAATCCATTCAAAACACATGATTTAGCTTCAAATTCAGTCGAAAGTCATGGTTTAGCGTACCATTCATGGGAATCCAATGGTTCAGATTCAAATACTTGTGGTATACATGATATAGCTTCAAATGCAGGCGAAACGAACGAGTTAGCTTCAACTCCATGCGAAACACTTGATTTAGCTTCAAATCAATACGAGGTAGATTGCTGATCTTCGAATCCATGCGAAACAAATGGTTTAGCTTCAAATACTTGTTTGAAACATGATTTAGCTTCAATTGCATGCGATACAAACGAGTTAGCTTGAAATCCAAGCGAAAAACATGATTTACCTTCAAATCAATGCGGAGTAGGAAGTTTAGCTTCAAATCCAAGCGAAACACATCATTTGGCTTCAAATCAATGCGAAGAAGAAGGGTGATCATCGAATCCATGCTAATCAAATGGTTCAGATTCAAATACTTGTGATATACATGATTTAGCTTCAACAGCATGCGAAATGAACGAGTTAGATTCAAATCCATGCGAAACACATGATTTAGCTTCAAATCAATGCGAAGTAGAAGGGTTATCTTCGAATCCATGCGAAACAAATGGTTTAGCTGCAAATACTTGTGATATACATGATTTAGCTTCAACTGCGTACGAAAAAAAGAGTTAGCTTCAAATCCATGCGAAACATATTATTTAACTTCATATCAATGCGAAGTAGAAGGCTGATCTTCGAATCCATGCGAAGCAATTGGTTTAGCTTCAAATACTTGTGATACACTTGAGTTAGCTTCAACAGCATGCGAAACAAACGAGTTAGCTTCAAATCCATGCGAAACACATGATTTAGCATCAAATCAATGCGAAGTGGAAGGCTTATCTTCGAATCCATGCGAAACAAATGGTTTAGCTTCATATACTTGTGATATACATGATTTAGCTTCAACAGCATGCGAAACAAACGAGTTAGATTCAAATCCATGCGAAACACATGATTTAGCTTCAAATCAATGCGAAGTAGAAGTGTTATCTTCGAATCCATGCGAAACAAATGGTTTAGCTGCAAATACTTGTGATATACATGATTTAGCTTCAACTGCATACGAAAAAAAAGAGTTAGCTTCAAATCCATGCGAAACATATGATTTAACTTCAAATCAATGCGAAGTAGAAGGCTGATCTTCGAATCCACGCGAAACAAATGGTTTAGCTGCACATACTTGTGATATACATGATTCAGCTTCAACTGCATGCGAAACAAACGTGTGAGCTTCAAATCCATGCGAAACACATGATTTAGATTAAAATCAATTCGAAGTAGAAGGCTTATCTTCGAATCCATGCGAAACAAATGGTTTAGCTTCAAATACTTGTGAAATACATAATTTAGCTTCAACTGCATGCGAAACAAACGAGTTATCTTCAAATCCTTGCGAAACACCTGATTTAGATTAAAATCAATGCGCAGTAGAAGGCTTATCTTCGAATCCGTGCGAAACAAATGATTTAGCTTCAAATACTTGTGATACACTTGATTTAGCTTCAACAGAATGCGAAACAAACGAGGTAGCTTCCAGTCCATGCGAACACATAATTTAGCTACAAATCAATGCGAGGTAGGAGCCTTATCTTCGAATCCATGCGAAACAAATGGTTTAGCTTCAGATACTTGTGATATACATGACTTAGCTTCATCAGCATGCGAAACAAACGAGTTAGCTTCAAATCCATGCGAAACACATGATTTAGCTTCAAATCAATGCGAATTAGAAGGGTTATCTTCGAATCCATGCGAAACATATGATATAGCTTCAAATACTTGTGATATACATGATTTAGCTTCAACAGCATGCGAAACAAACGAGTTAGCTTCAAATCCTTGCGAAACACATGATTTAGTATGAAGTCAACGCGAAGTTGATGGCTTAGCTTCAAATCCATGCGAAACTAATGATTTAGCTTCAAATACTTGTGAATATAAGTGATATAGCTTCAAATGCAGGCGAAACAAACGAGTTAGCTTCAAACCCATGCTTAACACATGATTTAGCATCTAATCAATGCGAAGTAGAAGGCTAATCTTCGAATCCATGCGAAACAAATGGTTTAGCTGCAAATATTTGTGATATACATGATTTAGCTTCAACTGCATGCGAAACAAACGAGTTAACTTCAAATCCATGCGAAACACATGAGTTAGCTTCAAATCAATGCGAAGTAGAAGGGTTATCTTCGAATCCATGCGAAACAAATGGTTTAGCTGCAAATATTTGTGATATACATGATTTAGCTTCAACTGCATGCGAAACAAACGAGTTAACTTCAAATCCATGCGAACCACATGAGTTAGCTTCAAATCAATGCGAAGTGCAAGGCTTATCTTCGAATCCTTGCGAAG
Organism: Megalopta genalis; assembly: GCF_051020955.1. Classification (NCBI taxonomy): domain Eukaryota; kingdom Metazoa; phylum Arthropoda; class Insecta; order Hymenoptera; family Halictidae; genus Megalopta; species Megalopta genalis. Next base: position 58,476 of record NW_027476422.1, on the reverse strand, counting down.
CAAATGGTTTAGCTTCAAATACTTGTGATATAAATGATTTAGTTTCAACAGCATGCGAAACAAACGAGTTAGATTCAAATCCATGCTAAACACATGCTTTAGCTTCAAATCAATGCGAGGTAGGAGGCTTATCTTCGAATCCATGCGAAAAAAATGGTTTAGCTACAAATACTTGTGATATACATGATTTAGCTTCAACAGCATGCGAAACAAACGAGCTAGCTTCAAGTCCAAGCGAATAACATGATTTATCATCAAGTCAACGCGAAGTTGACGGCTTAGCTTCAAATACATGCGAAACGAATGATTTAGCTTCACATACTTGAGAATATAAGTGATATAGCTTCAAATGCAGGTGAAACAAACGAGTTAGCTTCAAACCCATGCGAAACACATGATTTAGCATCTAATCAATGCGAAGTAGAAGGCTGATCTTCGAATCCATGCGAAACAAATGGTTTAGCTTCAAATACTTGTGAAATACATAATTTAGCTTCAACTGCATGCGAAACAAACGAGTTATCTTCAAATCCTTGCGAAACACATGATTTAGATTAAAATCAATGCGCAGTAGAAGGCTTATCTTCGAATCCGTGCGAAACAAATGGTTTAGCTTCAAATACTTGTGATAAATTTGATTTAGCTTCAACAGCATGCGAAACAAACGAGTTAGCTTCAAATCCATGCGAAACACATGATTTAGCTTCAAATCCATGCGAATTAGAAGGGATATCTTCGAATCCATGCGATACAAATGGTTTAACTGCAAATACTTGTGATATACATGATTTAGCTTCAACTGCATGCGAAACAAACGAGTTAACTTCGAATCCATGCGAAACACATGAGTTAGCTTCAAATCAATGCGAAGTGGAAGGCTTATCTTCGAATCCATGCGAAAGGAATAGTTTAGCTTCAAATACTTGTGATATACAAGATTCAGCTTCAACAGCATGCGAAACAAACGAGTTAGCTTCAAATCAATGCGAATTAGAAGGGTTATCTTGGAATCCATGCGAAACGTATGATATAGCTTCAAATACTTGTGATATACATTATTTAGCTTCAACAGCATCCGAAACAAACGAGTTAGATTCAAATCCATGCGAAACACATGATTTAGCTCCAAATCATTGCGAAGTAGAAGGCTTATCTTCGAATCCATGCGAAACAAACGGATTAGCTTCTTATACTTGTGATATACATGATTTAGCTTCAACAGCATGCGAAATAAACGAGTTAGATTCAAATCCATGCGAAACACATGATTTAGCTTCAAATCAATGCGAAGTAGAAGGCTTAGCTTCAAGTTAATGAGAAACATATCAAGAATATTCAGATAATTGCGATATAAGTGGTATAGCTTCAAATGCAGGCGAAGCAAATGAGTTTGCTTCCAATCCATGCGAAACACATGATTTAGCTTCAAATCAATGCGAAGTAGAAGGCTTAGCTTCAAGTTAATGAGAAACAAATCAATAATCTTCAGATAATTGCGATATAAGTGGTATAGCTTCAAATACAAGCGAAGCAAATGAGTTTGCTTCCAATCCTTGCGAAACACATGACTTAGCTTCAAATCAATGCGAAGTAGAAGGCTTAGCTTCAAATACATGAGAAACATATGGTTAGCTTCAAATCAATTGGAAGTAGAAGACTTAGCTTCAAATGCAAGCGAAACACATGATTTAGCCTCAAATCAATGCGAAGTAGAAGCCTTAGCTTCAAATCCGTGTGAATCAAAAGTTGTAGCTTCAAATACTTGTGATATTCATGATTTAGCTTCAAATCAATGCGAAGTAGAATGCTTAGCTTCAAATCCGTGCGAATCAAACGTTGTAGCTTCAAATACTTCTGATATTTATGATTTAGCATCAACTGCATGCGAAACAGATGGTTCAGCTTCAAATACTTGTGATGAACATGATTTAGTTTCAACTGCATGCGAAACTAACGAGTTAGCTTTAGATCCAAGCGAAACACATAATTTAGCTTCAAATCAATCCGAAGTAGAAGGCTTTGCTTGAAATCCATGCGCAACGATTAGTTTAGCTTCAAATACTTGTTTTATACATGATTTAGCTTCAACTGCATGCGAAACAAACGAGATAGCTTCAGATCCAAGCGAAACACATGATTTAGCTTCAAATGCAGGTGAAACAAACGAATTAACTTCAAATCCATGCGAAACACATGATTTAGCTTCAAATCAATGCGAAGTAGAAGGCCTATCTTCGAATCCATGCGAAACAAATGGTTCAGCTTCAAATACTTGTGTTATACATGATTTAGCTTCTACTGCATGCGAAACAAACGAGTTAGCTTCAAATCCATGCGAAACACATGATTTAGTTTCAAATCAATGCGAAGTAGAAGGCTTAGCTTCAAATCCATGCGAAACGAGTTATTTGTCTTCAAATACTTGTGATATCAATGATTTAGATTCATCTGCATGCGAGATAAACGAGTTGGGTTCAAATCCATGCGAAACACAGGATTTATATTCAAATGAATGCGAAGTAGAAGGATGATCTTCGAATCCATGCGAATCAAACGGCTTCGCTTCAAACCCTTATGATATACATGATTTAGCTTCAAATGCAGGCGAAACGAACGAGTTAGCTTCGAATCCATGCGAAACACATGATTTAGCTTCAAATCAATGCGAAGTAGAAGGCTTAGCTTCAAGTTAATGAGAAAAACATATCAATAATATTCAGATAATTGCGATATAAGTGGTATAGCTTCAAATGCAGGCGAAGCAAATGAGTTTGCTTCCAATCCATGCGAAACACATGATTTAGCTTCAAATCAATGCGAAGTAGAAGGCTTAGCTTCAAGTTAATGAGAAACAAATCAATAATCTTCAGATAATTGCGATATAAGTGGTATAGCTTCAAATACAAGCGAAGCAATTGATTTTGCTTCCAATCCTTGCGAAACACATGACTTAGCTTCAAATCAATGCGAAGTAGAAGGCTTAGCTTCAAATCCAAGCGAAACACATGATTTAGTTTCAAATCAATGCGAAGTAGAAGGCGTATCTTCAAGTCCATGCGAATCAAACGGATTAGCTTCAAATACTTGTGATATACTTGACTTATATTCAAGTGCATGCGAAACAAACGAGATAGCATCAAATCCATGCGAAACATTTGATTTAACATCAAATCAATGCGAAGTAGAAGGCTTATCTTCAAATCCAAGCGAAACAAATGGTTTAGCTTCAACTATATGTGATATAAATGATTTAGCTTCAAATGCATTCGAAACAAACGTGTCAGCTTCAAATCCATTCAAAACACATGATTTAGCTTCAAATTCAGTCGAAAGTCATGGTTTAGCGTACCATTCATGGGAATCCAATGGTTCAGATTCAAATACTTGTGGTATACATGATATAGCTTCAAATGCAGGCGAAACGAACGAGTTAGCTTCAACTCCATGCGAAACACTTGATTTAGCTTCAAATCAATACGAGGTAGATTGCTGATCTTCGAATCCATGCGAAACAAATGGTTTAGCTTCAAATACTTGTTTGAAACATGATTTAGCTTCAATTGCATGCGATACAAACGAGTTAGCTTGAAATCCAAGCGAAAAACATGATTTACCTTCAAATCAATGCGGAGTAGGAAGTTTAGCTTCAAATCCAAGCGAAACACATCATTTGGCTTCAAATCAATGCGAAGAAGAAGGGTGATCATCGAATCCATGCTAATCAAATGGTTCAGATTCAAATACTTGTGATATACATGATTTAGCTTCAACAGCATGCGAAATGAACGAGTTAGATTCAAATCCATGCGAAACACATGATTTAGCTTCAAATCAATGCGAAGTAGAAGGGTTATCTTCGAATCCATGCGAAACAAATGGTTTAGCTGCAAATACTTGTGATATACATGATTTAGCTTCAACTGCGTACGAAAAAAAGAGTTAGCTTCAAATCCATGCGAAACATATTATTTAACTTCATATCAATGCGAAGTAGAAGGCTGATCTTCGAATCCATGCGAAGCAATTGGTTTAGCTTCAAATACTTGTGATACACTTGAGTTAGCTTCAACAGCATGCGAAACAAACGAGTTAGCTTCAAATCCATGCGAAACACATGATTTAGCATCAAATCAATGCGAAGTGGAAGGCTTATCTTCGAATCCATGCGAAACAAATGGTTTAGCTTCATATACTTGTGATATACATGATTTAGCTTCAACAGCATGCGAAACAAACGAGTTAGATTCAAATCCATGCGAAACACATGATTTAGCTTCAAATCAATGCGAAGTAGAAGTGTTATCTTCGAATCCATGCGAAACAAATGGTTTAGCTGCAAATACTTGTGATATACATGATTTAGCTTCAACTGCATACGAAAAAAAAGAGTTAGCTTCAAATCCATGCGAAACATATGATTTAACTTCAAATCAATGCGAAGTAGAAGGCTGATCTTCGAATCCACGCGAAACAAATGGTTTAGCTGCACATACTTGTGATATACATGATTCAGCTTCAACTGCATGCGAAACAAACGTGTGAGCTTCAAATCCATGCGAAACACATGATTTAGATTAAAATCAATTCGAAGTAGAAGGCTTATCTTCGAATCCATGCGAAACAAATGGTTTAGCTTCAAATACTTGTGAAATACATAATTTAGCTTCAACTGCATGCGAAACAAACGAGTTATCTTCAAATCCTTGCGAAACACCTGATTTAGATTAAAATCAATGCGCAGTAGAAGGCTTATCTTCGAATCCGTGCGAAACAAATGATTTAGCTTCAAATACTTGTGATACACTTGATTTAGCTTCAACAGAATGCGAAACAAACGAGGTAGCTTCCAGTCCATGCGAACACATAATTTAGCTACAAATCAATGCGAGGTAGGAGCCTTATCTTCGAATCCATGCGAAACAAATGGTTTAGCTTCAGATACTTGTGATATACATGACTTAGCTTCATCAGCATGCGAAACAAACGAGTTAGCTTCAAATCCATGCGAAACACATGATTTAGCTTCAAATCAATGCGAATTAGAAGGGTTATCTTCGAATCCATGCGAAACATATGATATAGCTTCAAATACTTGTGATATACATGATTTAGCTTCAACAGCATGCGAAACAAACGAGTTAGCTTCAAATCCTTGCGAAACACATGATTTAGTATGAAGTCAACGCGAAGTTGATGGCTTAGCTTCAAATCCATGCGAAACTAATGATTTAGCTTCAAATACTTGTGAATATAAGTGATATAGCTTCAAATGCAGGCGAAACAAACGAGTTAGCTTCAAACCCATGCTTAACACATGATTTAGCATCTAATCAATGCGAAGTAGAAGGCTAATCTTCGAATCCATGCGAAACAAATGGTTTAGCTGCAAATATTTGTGATATACATGATTTAGCTTCAACTGCATGCGAAACAAACGAGTTAACTTCAAATCCATGCGAAACACATGAGTTAGCTTCAAATCAATGCGAAGTAGAAGGGTTATCTTCGAATCCATGCGAAACAAATGGTTTAGCTGCAAATATTTGTGATATACATGATTTAGCTTCAACTGCATGCGAAACAAACGAGTTAACTTCAAATCCATGCGAACCACATGAGTTAGCTTCAAATCAATGCGAAGTGCAAGGCTTATCTTCGAATCCTTGCGAAGCAAATGGTTTAGCTTCAAATACTTGTGATATAAATGATTTAGTTTCAACAGCATGCGAAACAAACGAGTTAGATTCAAATCCATGCTAAACACATGCTTTAGCTTCAAATCAATGCGAGGTAGGAGGCTTATCTTCGAATCCATGCGAAAAAAATGGTTTAGCTACAAATACTTGTGATATACATGATTTAGCTTCAACAGCATGCGAAACAAACGAGCTAGCTTCAAGTCCAAGCGAATAACATGATTTATCATCAAGTCAACGCGAAGTTGACGGCTTAGCTTCAAATACATGCGAAACGAATGATTTAGCTTCACATACTTGAGAATATAAGTGATATAGCTTCAAATGCAGGTGAAACAAACGAGTTAGCTTCAAACCCATGCGAAACACATGATTTAGCATCTAATCAATGCGAAGTAGAAGGCTGATCTTCGAATCCATGCGAAACAAATGGTTTAGCTTCAAATACTTGTGAAATACATAATTTAGCTTCAACTGCATGCGAAACAAACGAGTTATCTTCAAATCCTTGCGAAACACATGATTTAGATTAAAATCAATGCGCAGTAGAAGGCTTATCTTCGAATCCGTGCGAAACAAATGGTTTAGCTTCAAATACTTGTGATAAATTTGATTTAGCTTCAACAGCATGCGAAACAAACGAGTTAGCTTCAAATCCATGCGAAACACATGATTTAGCTTCAAATCCATGCGAATTAGAAGGGATATCTTCGAATCCATGCGATACAAATGGTTTAACTGCAAATACTTGTGATATACATGATTTAGCTTCAACTGCATGCGAAACAAACGAGTTAACTTCGAATCCATGCGAAACACATGAGTTAGCTTCAAATCAATGCGAAGTGGAAGGCTTATCTTCGAATCCATGCGAAAGGAATAGTTTAGCTTCAAATACTTGTGATATACAAGATTCAGCTTCAACAGCATGCGAAACAAACGAGTTAGCTTCAAATCAATGCGAATTAGAAGGGTTATCTTGGAATCCATGCGAAACGTATGATATAGCTTCAAATACTTGTGATATACATTATTTAGCTTCAACAGCATCCGAAACAAACGAGTTAGATTCAAATCCATGCGAAACACATGATTTAGCTCCAAATCATTGCGAAGTAGAAGGCTTATCTTCGAATCCATGCGAAACAAACGGATTAGCTTCTTATACTTGTGATATACATGATTTAGCTTCAACAGCATGCGAAATAAACGAGTTAGATTCAAATCCATGCGAAACACATGATTTAGCTTCAAATCAATGCGAAGTAGAAGGGTTATCTTCGTATCGATGCGAAACAAATGGTTTAGCTGCAAATACTTGTGATGTACATGATTCAGCTTCAACTGCATGCGAAACAAACGAGTTAGCTTCAAGTCCAAGCAAAAACATAATTTAGCATCAAGTCAACGTGAAGTTGATGGCTTAGATTCAAATCCATGCGAAACGAATGATTTAGCTTCACATACTTGTGAATATAAGTGATATAGCTTCAAATGTAGGCGAAACATACGAGTTAACTTCAAATCCATGCGAAACACATGATTTAGCTTCAAATCAATGCGATGTGGAAGGCTTACCTTCGAATCCATGCGAAACGAATAGTTTAGCTTCAAATACTTGTGATATACATGATTTAGTTCCAACAACATGCGAAACAAACGAGTTAGCTTCAAATCCATGCGAAACACATGATTTAGATTAAAATCAATGCGAAGTAGAAGGCTTATCTTCGAAACCATGCGAAACAAATGGTTTAGCTTCAAATACTTGTGATACACTTGATTTAGCTTCAACTGCATGCGAAACAAACGAGTTAGCTTCAAATCCATGCGAAACAAATGACTTAGCATCAAATCAATGCGAAGTAGAAGGCTGACCTTCGAATCCATGTGAAGCAAATGGTTTAGCTTCAAATACTTGTGATATAAATGATTTAGTTTCAACAGCATGCAAAACAAACGAGATAGCTTCGAATCCATGCGAAATAAATGATTTAACTTCAAATACTTGTGATATACATGATTTACCTTCAACAGTATGCGTTTGAAATCCATGCGTATCAAGTTCTTTAGCTTCAAATACTTATGATATAAATGATTTAGCTTCAACTGCTTGGGAAGAAAACGAGTTAACTTCAAATCCATTCAAAACACATGATTTAGCTTCAAATCCAGGCGAAACTCATGATTTAGCTTCAAATCAATGCGAAGTAGAAGGCTTAGCTTCAAATCCAGCGAAACGAATAGTTTAGCTTCAAACACTTGTGATATAAATGATATAGCTTCAAATTCAGGCGAAACAAACGAGTCAGCATCAAATCCATGCGTAAAACATGATTTAGCTTCAAATGAATGCGAAGTAGAAGGCTTAGCTTCAAATGTATGTGAAACAAATGGTTCAGCTTCAAATACTTGTGATATACATGATTTAGCTTCAACTGCATGCGAAAAAAACGAGTTAGCTTCAAATGCAAGCGAAACACATGATTTAGATTCAAATCAATGCGAAGTAGAAGGCTTAGCTTCAAATCCGTGCGAATCAAAAGTAGTAGCTTCAAATACTTGTGATATTCATGATTTAGCTTCAAATCAATGCGAAGTAGAATGCTTAGCTTCAAATCCGTGCGAATCAAACGTTGTAGCTTCAAATACTTGTGATATTTATGATTTAGCATCAACTGCATGCGAAACAGATGGTTCAGCTTCAAATACTTGTGATGAACATGATTTAGCTTCAACTGCATGCGAATCAGTTGGTTTAGCACCAAATACTTGTGATATACATGATTTTGCTTCAAATGCAGGCGAAACGAACGACTAAGCTTCAAATACAAGCGAAACACATGATTCTGCCTCAAATCAATTCGAAATAGAAGGCTTAGCTTCAAATCCATGCGAAACAAAAAGTTAAGATTCTAATACTTGTGACATACATGATTTAGTTTCAACTGCATGCGAAACTAACGAGTTAGCTTTAGATCCAAGCGAAACACATAATTTAGCTTCAAATCAATCCGAAGTAGAAGGCTTTGATTGAAATCCATGCGCAACGATTAGTTTAGCTTCAAATACTTGTTTTATACATGATTTAGCTTCAACTGCATGCGAAACAAACGAGATAGCTTCAGATCCAAGCGAAACACATGATTTAGCTTCAAATGCAGGTGAAACAAACGAATTAACTTCAAATCCATGCGAAACACATGATTTAGCTTCAAATCAATGCGAAGTAGAAGGCTCATCTTCAAATCCATGCGAAACAAGTGGTTCAGCTTCAAATAATTGTGATGTGCATGATTTAGCTTCAAATGCAAGCGATACAATCGAGTTGGCTTCAAATCCATGCGAAACACATCTTTTAGCTTCAAATCAATGCGAAGTTGAAAGCTTAGCTTCAAATCCATGCGAAACAAGTGGTTCAGCTTCAAATACTTGTGATGTGCATGATTTAGCTTCAAATGCAGGCGAAACAAACGAGTTAGCTTCAAATCCTTTCGAAACACATGATTTAGCATCAAATCAATGCGGAGCAGAAGGCTGAGCGTCAAATCCATGCGAAACGAATGGTTTAGCTTCAAATACTTGCGAGTATAAGTGATATAGCTTCAAATGCAAGCGACACAAACGAGTTAGCTTGAAATCCATGCGAAACACATGATTTAACTTCCAATCAATGTGAAGTAGAAGGCTTAGCTTCAAATGTATGTGAAACAAATGGTTCAGCTTCAAATACTTGTGATATACATGATTTAGATTCAACTTCATGCAAAACCAACGAGTTAGCTTCAAATCCAAGCGAAACACATGATTTAGAATCAAATCAATGCGAAGTAGGAGGCTTAGCTTCAAATCCAGCGAAACGAATGATTTAGCTTCAAATACTTGCGAATATCACTGATATAGCTTCAAATGCTGGCGAAACAAACGAGTTAGCTTTAAATCCATGCAAAAGACATGATTTACATTCAAATCAATGCGAAGTAGAAGGCTTAGTTTGAAATCCATGCGTATCAAGTTCTTTAGCTTCAAATACTTATTATATACATGATTTAGCTTCAACTGCTTGGGAAGCAAACGAGTTAGCTTCAAATCCATTCAAAACACATGATTTAGCTTCAAATTCATTCGAAAGACATGGTTTAGCGTACTATTCATGGGAATCAAATGGTTCAGATGCAAATACTTGTGATATACATCATATAGCTTCAAATGCAGGCGAAACAAACGAGTCATCTTAAAATCCATGCGAAACAAATGATTTAGATTCAATTCAATGCGAAGTAGAAGGCTTATCTTCGAATCCTTGCGAAACACATGATTTAACTTCCAATCAATTTGAAGTAGAAGGCTTAGCTTCAAATGTATGTGAAACAAATGGTTCAGCTTCAAATACTTGTGATATACATGATTTAGATTCAACTTCATGCAAAACCAACGAGTTAGCTTCAAATCCAAGCGAAACACATGATTTAGAATCAAATCAATGCGAAGTAGAAGGCTTAGCTTCAAATCCGTGCGCAACGATTAGTTTAGCTTCAAATACTTGTTTTATACATGATTTAGCTTCAACTACATGCGAAACAAACGAGATAGCTTCAGATCCAAGCGAAACACATGATTTAGCTTCAAATGCAGGTGAAACAAACGAACTAACTTCCAATCCATGCGAAACACATGATTTAGCTTCAAATCAATGCGAAGTAGAAGGCTTAGCTTCAAGTTAATGAGAAACAAATCAATAATCTTCAGATAATTGCGATATAAGTGGTATAGCTTCAAATACAAGCGAAGCAAATGAGTTTGCTTCCAATCCTTGCGAAACACATGACTTAGCTTCAAATCAATGCGATGGAGAAGGCTTAGCTTCAAATACATGAGAAACATATGGTTAGCTTCAAATCAATTGGAAGTAGAAGACTTAGCTTCAAATGCAAGCGAAACACATGATTTAGCCTCAAATCACTGCGAAGTAGAAGCCTTAGCTTCAAATCCGTGTGAATCAAAAGTTGTAGCTTCAAATACTTGTGATATTCATGATTTAGCTTCAAATCAATGCGAAGTAGAATGCTTAGCTTCAAATCCCTGCGAATCAAACGTTGTAGCTTCAAATACTTCTGATATTTATGATTTAGCATCAACTGCATGCGAAACAGATGGTTCAGCTTCAAATACTTGTGATGAACATGATTTAGTTTCAACTGCATGCGAAACTAACGAGTTAGCTTCAAATCCATGCGAAACACATGATTTAGCTTCAAATGCAGGTGAAACACATGATTTAGCTTCAAATCAATCCGAAGTAGAAGGCTTTGCTTGAAATCCATGCGCAACGATTAGTTTAGCTTCAAATACTTGTTTTATACATGATTTAGCTTCAACTGCATGCGAAACAAACGAGATAGCTTCAGATCCAAGCGAAACACATGATTTAGCTTCAAATGCAGGTGAAACACATGATTTAGCTTCAAATTCATTCCAAACACATGTTTTAGCCTGATATTCGTGCGAAACAAATGGTTCAGCTTCAAATACTTGTGATATACATGATTTAGCTTCAACTGCATGTGAAACGAACGTGTTAGCTTCAAATTCAACAGAAACACATGATTCAGTTTCAAATAAAAGCGAAGTAGATGGCATAGCATCAAATCCAGGCGCATCAAATGGTTTAGCTTCAAATACTTGTGATATACATGATTTAGCTTCAACAGCAATGCGATACAAACTAGTTAGTTTCTAATCCAAGCGAAACACATGATTTAGCTTCAAATCAATGCGAAGTAGAAGGCTTATCTTCAAATCCATGCGAATCAAATTGTTGAGCTTCAAATACTAGGGATATACATGATTCAGCTTCAAGTGCGTGCGTAACAAACGAGTTAGCTTCAAATCTATGCAAAACGCATGATTTAGCTTCAAATTCATTCCAAACACATGGTTTAGCGTGATATTCGTGCAAAACAAACGGTTCAGCTTCAAATCCTTTTGATATACATGATTTAGCTTCAACTGCATGTGAAACGAACGTGTTAGCTTCAAAAACAAGAGAAACACTTGATTCAGTTTCAAATAAATGCGAAGTAGATGGCATAGCATCAAATCCATGCGAATCAAATGGTTGAGCTTCAAATACTTGGGATATACATGATTCAGCTTCAAGTGCATGCGTAACAAACGAGTTAGCTTCAAATCTATGCAAAACGCATGATTTAGCTTCAAATTCATTCCAAACACATGGTTTAGCGTGATATTCGTGCAAAACAAACGGTTCAGCTTCAAATCCTTTTGATGTACATGATTTAGCTTCAACTGCATGTGAAACGAACGTGTTAGCTTCAAAAAGATGAGAAACACATGATTCAGTTTCAAAAAAAGGCGAAGTAGATGGCATAGCATCAAATCCATGCGAATCAAATGGTTTAGCTTCAAATACTTGTTTGATACATGATCTATCTTCAATTGCATGCGAAACAAACGAGTTAGCTTGAAATCCAAGCGAAGCACATGATTTAGCTTCAAATCAATGCGAAGTAGAAGGCTTATTTTGAAATCCATGCGAATCACCTGGTTTAGCTTCAAATAACTGTGATATACATGATTTAGCTTCAACTGCATTGCGAAACAAACTAGTTAGTCTCAAATCCAAGCGAAACACATGATGTAGCTTCAAATCAATGCGAAGTAGAAGGCTTATCTTCAAATCCATGCGAAACAAGTGGTTCAGCTTCAAATACTTGTGATGTACATGATTTAGTTTCAAATGCAAGCGAAACGAACGAGTTAGCTTGAAATCCAAGCGAAACACATGATTTAGCTTCAAATCAATGCGAAGTAGAAGGCTTATTTTGAAATCCATGCGAATCAAATGGTTTAGCTTCAAATAATTGTGATATACATGATTTAGCTTCAATTGCATTGCGAAACAAACTAGTTAGTCTCAAATCCATGCGAAACACATGATTTAGCTTCAAATCAATGCGAAGTAGAAGTCTGAGCTTCGAATCCTTACGAAACAAATGGTTTAGCTGCAAATACTAGTGATATGCATGATTTCGCTTCAACAACTTGCGAAACAAACGAGTTGGCTTCAAATCCAAGCGAAACACATGACTTAGTTTCAAATCAATGCGAAGTAGAAGGCTTAGCTTCCAATCCGTGCTAAACGAATGATTTAGATTCAAATGCTTGCGAATATAAGTGATACAGCTTCAAACGCAGGCGACACAAACGAGTTAGCCTCAAATTCATGCGAAACACATGATTCAGCTTCAAATCAATGCGAAGTAGAAGTCTTAGCTTGAAAACCGTGCCAATCAAACGGTTTAGCTTCAAATACTTGTGATATACATGGTTCAGCTTCAAGTTCATGCGAAACAAACGAATTAGCTTCAAATCCATGCGAAACACAGGATTTAGTTACAAATCAATGCGAAGTAGAAGGCTGATCTTCAAATCCATGCGAAACACTTGGTTTAGCTTCAAATACTTGTGATATGCATGATTTAGCTTCAACAACTTGCGAAACAAACGAGTTGGCTTCAAATCCAAGCGAAACACATGACTTAGTTTCAAATCAATGCGAAGTAGAAGGCTTAGCTTCCAATCCGTGCTAAACGAATGATTTAGATTCAAATGCTTGCGAATATAAGTGATACAGCTTCAAACGCAGGCGACACAAACGAGTTAGCCTCAAATTCATGCGAAACACATGATTCAGCTTCAAATCAATGCGAAGTAGAAGTCTTAGCTTGAAAACCGTGCCAATCAAACGGTTTAGCTTCAAATACTTGTGATATACATGGTTCAGCTTCAAGTTCATGCGAAACAAACTAGTTAGCTTCAAATCCATGCGAAACACATGATTTAGCTTCAAATCAATACGAAGTAGGAGGCTGATCTTCGAATCCATGCGAAGCAAATTGTGTAGCTCCAAATACTTGTGATACACTTGATTTAGCTTCAACAGCATGCGAAATAAACGAGTTAGCTTCAAATCCATGCGAAACACATGATTTAGCTACAAATCAATGCGAAGTAGGTGGCTTATCTTCGATTCCATGCCATACAAATGGTTTAGCTTCAAATAATTGTGATATACATGATTTAGCTTCAACAGCATGCGAAACAAACGAGTTAGCTTCAAATCCATGCGAAACAAATGATTTAGCATCAAATCAATGCGAAGTAGAAGGCTGACCTTCGAATCCATGCGAAGCAAATGGTTTAGCTGCAAATACTTGTGATGTACATGATTTAGCTTCAACTGCGTACGAAAAAAAGAGTTAGCTTCAAATCCATGCGAAACATATTATTTAACTTCATATCAATGCGAAGTAGAAGGCTGATCTTCGAATCCATGCGAAGCAATTGGTTTAGCTTCAAATACTTGTGATACACTTGAGTTAGCTTCAACAGCATGCGAAACAAACGAGTTAGCTTCAAATCCATGCGAAACACATGATTTAGCATCAAATCAATGCGAAGTGGAAGGCTTATCTTCGAATCCATGCGAAACAAATGGTTTAGCTGCAAATACTTGTGATATACATGATTTAGCTTCAACTGCATACGAAAAAAAAGAGTTAGATTTAAATCCATGCGAAACATATGATTTAACTTCAAATCAATGCGAAGTAGAAGGCTGATCTTCGAATCCACGCGAAACAAATGGTTTAGCTGCACATACTTGTGATATACATGATTCAGCTTCAACTACATGCGAAACAAACGTGTGAGCTTCAAATCCATGCGAAACACATGATTTAGATTAAAATCAATTCGAAGTAGAAGGCTTATCTTCGAATCCATGCGAAACAAATGGTTTAGCTTCAAATACTTGTGAAATACATAATTTAGCTTCAACTGCATGCGAAACAAACGAGTTATCTTCAAATCCTTGCGAAACACCTGATTTAGATTAAAATCAATGCGCAGTAGAAGGCTTATCTTCGAATCCGTGCGAAACAAATGATTTAGCTTCAAATACTTGTGATAAATTTGATTTAGCTTCAACAGCATGCGAAACAAACGAGTTAGCTTCAAATCCATGCGAAACACATGATTTAGCTTCAAATCCATGCGAATTAGAAGGGTTATCTTCGAATCCATGCGATACAAATGGTTTAACTGCAAATACTTGTGATATACATGATTTAGCTTCAACTGCATGCGAAACAAACGAGTTAACTTCGAATCCATGCGAAACACATGAGTTAGCTTCAAATCAATGCGAAGTGGAAGGCTTATGTTCGAATCCATGCGAAAGGAATAGTTTAGCTTCAAATACTTGTGATATACAAGATTCAGCTTCAACAGCATGCGAAACAAACGAGTTAGCTTCAAATCCATGCGAAACACATGATTTAGCTTCAAATCAATGCGAATTAGAAGGGTTATCTTGGAATCCATGCGAAACGTATGATATAGCTTCGAATACTTGTGATATACATTATTTAGCTTCAACAGCATCCGAAACAAACGAGTTAGATTCAAATCCATGCGAAACACATGATTTAGCTCCAAATCCTTGCGAAGTAGAAGGCTTATCTTCGAATCCATGCGAAACAAACGGAGTAGCTTCTTATACTTGTGATATACATGATTTAGCTTCAACAGCATGCGAAATAAACGAGTTAGATTCAAATCCATGCGAAACACATGATTTAGCTTCAAATCAGTGCGAAGTACAAGGGTTATCTTCGAATAAATGCGAAACAAATGGTTTAGCTTCAAATACTTGTGATATACATGATTTAGCTTCAACAACATGCGAAACAAACGAGTTAGCTTCAAGTCCAAGCAAAAACATGATTTAGCATCAAGTCAACGTGAAGTTGATGGCTTAGCTTCAAATCCATGCGAAACGAATGATTTAGCTTCACATACTTGTGAATATAAGTGATATAGCTTCAAATGTAGGCGAAACATACGAGTTAACTTCAAATCCATGCGAAACACATGATTTAGCTTCAAATCAATGCGATGTGGAAGGCTTACCTTCGAATCCATGCGAAACGAATAGTTTAGCTTCAAATACTTGTGATATACATGATTTAGTTCCAACAACATGCGAAACAAACGAGTTAGCTTCAAATTCATGCGAAACACATGATTTAGATTAAAATCAATGCGAAGTAGAAGGCTTATCTTCGAAACCATGCGAAACGAATAGTTTAGCTTCAAATACTTGTGATATTCATGATTCAGCTTCAACTGCATGCGAAACAAACGAGTTAGCTTCAAATCCATGCGAAACACATGATTTAGCTTCAAATCAATGCGAATTAGAAGGGTTATCTTCGAATCCATGCGAAACATATGATATTGCTACAAATACTTGTGATATACATGATTCAGCTTCAACAGCATGCGAAACAAACGAGTTAGCTTCAAATCCATGCGAAACACATGATTTAGCCTCAAATCAATGCGAAGTAGAAGGCTTAGCTTCTAATAAATGCGAAACAAATGGTTTAGCTTCAAATACTTGTGATATACATGATTTAGCTTCAACTGCATGCGAAACAAACAAGTTAGCTTCAAGTCCATACGAAACACATGATTTATCTTCCATGCATTGCGTAGTAGAAGGTTTAACTACAAATCCATGCGATTCAAGTGATTTAGGTTAAAATACTTGCTATATAATGGATTTAGCTTCAACTGGAAGCGAGACAAACGAGTTAGCTTCACATTCATGCGAAACACATGATTTAGATTCAAATCAATGCGAGGTTAAAGCTTTGTCTTCAAATCCATGCGAAACAAATGATTTAGCTTCAAATACTTTCGATATAAATGATTTAGATTCAACTGCATGCGAAACAAACGAGTTAGCTTCACATTCATGCGAAACACATGATTTAGATTCAAATCAATGCGAGGTTAAAGCTTTGTCTTCAAATCCATGCGAAACAAATGATTTAGCTTCAAATACTTTCGATATAAATGATTTAGATTCAACTGCATGCGAAACAAACGAGTTAACTTCAAATCCATGCGAAACATTTGATTTAACTTCATATCAATGCGAAGTAGAAGGCTGATCTTCGAATCCATGCGAAGCAAATGGTTTAGTTTCAAATACTTGTGATACACTTGAGTTAGCTTCAACAGCATGCGAAACAAACGAGTTAGATTCAAATCCATGCGAAACACATGATTTAGCATCAAATCAATGCGAAGTAGAAGGCTAATCTTCGAAACCATGCGAAGCAAATGGTTTAGCTTCAAATACTTGTGATATACATGATTTAGCTTCAACTGCGTACGAAAAAAAGAGTTAGCTTCAAACCCATGCGAAACATATTATTTAACTTCATATCAATGCGAAGTAGAAGGCTGATCTTCGAATCCATGCGAAGCAAATGGTTTAGCTTCAAATACTTGTGATACACTTGAGTTAGCTTCAACAGCATGCGAAATGAACGAGTTAGATTCAAATCCATGCGAAACACATGATTTAGCTTCAAATCAATTCGAAGTAGAAGGCTTATCTTCGAATCCATGCGAAGCAAATGGTTTGGCTTCAAATACATGTGATACACTTGATTTAGCTTCAACAGAATGCGAAACAAACGAGGTAGCTTCCAGTCCATGCGAACACATAATTTAGCTACAAATCAATGCGAGGTAGGAGCCTTATCTTCGAATCCATGCGAAACAAATGGTTTAGCTTCAGATACTTGTGATATACATGACTTAGCTTCATCAGCATGCGAAACAAACGAGTTAGCTTCAAATCCATGCGAAACACATGATTTAGCTTCAAATCAATGCGAATTAGAAGGGTTATCTTCGAATCCATGCGAAACATATGATATAGCTTCAAATACTTGTGATATACATGATTTAGCTTCAACAGCATGCGAAACAAACGAGTTAGCTTCAAATCCTTGCGAAACACATGATTTAGTATCAAGTCAACGCGAAGTTGATGGCTTAGCTTCAAATCCATGCGAAACTAATGATTTAGCTTCAGATACTTGTGAATATAAGTGATATAGCTTCAAATGCAGGCGAAACAAACGAGTTAGCTTCAAACCCATGCTTAACACATGATTTAGCATCTAATCAATGCGAAGTAGAAGGCTAATCTTCGAATCCATGCGAAACAAATGGTTTAGCTGCAAATATTTGTGATATACATGATTTAGCTTCAACTGCATGCGAAACAAACGAGTTAACTTCAAATCCATGCGAAACACATGAGTTAGCTTCAAATCAATGCGAAGTAGAAGGGTTATCTTCGAATCCATGCGAAACAAATGGTTTAGCTGCAAATATTTGTGATATACATGATTTAGCTTCAACTGCATGCGAAACAAACGAGTTAACTTCAAATCCATGCGAACCACATGAGTTAGCTTCAAATCAATGCGAAGTGCAAGGCTTATCTTCGAATCCTTGCGAAGCAAATTGTTTAGCTTCAAATACTTGTGATATACATGATTTAGCTTCAACAGCATGCGAAACAAACGAGTTAGCTTCAAATCCATGCGAAACACATTATTTAGCATCTAATCAATGCGAAGTAGAAGGTTGATCTTCGAATCCACGCGAAACACATGATTTATCTTCAAATTAATGCTATGTAGAAAGCTTAGCTTCAAATCCATGGGAATCAAATGGTTTAGATTCAAATACTTGTGATATACATGATTTAGTTCCAACAACATGCGAAACAAACGAGTTAGATTCAAATCCATGCAAAACACATGATTTAGCTTCAAATCAATGCGAAATAGATGGATTATCTTCGTATCCATCCGAAACAAATGGTTTAACTTCAAATACTTGTGAAATACATGATGTAGCTTCAACAGCATGCGAAGCAAACGAGTTATCTTCAAATCCAAGCGAAACACATGATTTATCCTCAAATCAATGCTAAGTAGAAAGCTTAGCTTCAAATCCATGGGAATCAAATGGTTTAGCTTCAAATACTTGTGATACACTTGATTTAGCTTCAACTGCATGCGAAACAAACGAGTTAGCTTCAAATCCATGCGAAACAAATGACTTAGCATCAAATCAATGCGAAGTAGAAGGCTGACCTTCGAATCCATGCGAAATAAATGGTTTAACTTCAAATACTTGTGATATACATGATTTAGCTTCAACAGCATGCGAAGCAAATGTGTTATCTTCAAATCCAAACGAAACACATGATTTATCTTCAAATCAATGCTAAGTAGAAAGCTTAGCTTCAAATCCATGGGAATAAAATGGTTTAGCTTCAAATACTTGTGATATACATGATTTAGCTTCAACTGCTAGCGAAAAAACGAATCAGCTTCAAATCCAAGCGAAACACATGATTTAGCCTCAAATCAATGCGAAGTAGAAGGCTTAGCTTCGAATAAATGCGAAGCAAATTGTTTAGCTTCAAATACTTGTGATACACTTGATTTAGCTTCAACAGCATGCGTAACAAACGAGTTAGCTTCAAATCCATGCGAAACACATGATTTAGCATCAAATCAATGCGAAGTAGAAGGCTGATCTTCGAATCCATGCGAAGCAAATGGTTTAGCTTCAAATACTTGTGATATACATGATTTAGCTTCAACAACATGCGAAACAAATGAGTTATATTCAAATCCAAGCGAAACACATGATTTATCTTCAAATCTATGCGAATTAGGAGGGTTATCTTGGAATCCATGCGAAACGTATGATATAGCTTCAAATACTTGTGATATACATGATTTAGCTTCAACAGCATGCGAAACAAACGAGTTAGCTTCAAAACCAAGCGAAACACATGATTTAGCCTCAAATCAATGCGAAGTAGAAGGCTTAGCTTCGAATAAATGCGAGACAAATGGTTTAGCTTCAAATACTTGTGATATATATGATTTAGCTTCAACAGCATGCGAAACAAACGAGTTAGCTTCAAATCCATGCGAAACACATGATTTAGCTTCAAATCAATGCGAAGTAGGAGGCTCATCTTCGAATCCATGCGAAGCAAATTGTTTAGCTTCAAATACTTGTGATACACTTGATTTAGCTTCAACAGCATGCGAAATAAACGAGTTAGCTTCAAAACCATGCGAAACACATGATTTAGCTTCAAATCTATGCGGAGTAGGTGGCTTATCTTCGATTCCATGCGATACAAATGGTTTAGCTTCAAATAATTGTGATATACATGATTTAGCTTCAACAGCATGCGAAACAAACGAGTTAGATTCAAATCCATGCGAAACACATGATTTAGCTTCAAATCAATGCGAAGAAGAAGGGTTATCTTCGAATCCATGCGAAACGAATAGTTTAGCTTCAAATACTTGTGATATTCATGATTCAGCTTCAACTGCATGCGAAACAAACGAGTTAGCTTCAAATCCATGCGAAACACATGATTTAGCTTCAAATCAATGCGAATTAGAAAGGTTATCTTCGAATCCATGCGAAACATATGATATAGCTACAAATACTTGTGATATACATGATTTAGCTTCAACAGCATGCGAAACAAACGAGTTAGCTTCAAATCCTTTCGAAACACATGATTTAGCATCAAATCAATGCGGAGCAGAAGGCTGAGAGTCAAATCCATGCGAAACGAATGGTTTAGCTTCAAATACTTGCGAGTATAAGTGATATAGCTTCAAATGCAAGCGACACAAACGAGTTAGCTTGAAATCCATGCGAAACACATGATTTAACTTCCAATCAATGTGAAGTAGAAGGCTTAGCTTCAAATGTATGTGAAACAAATGGTTCAGCTTCAAATACTTGTGATATACATGATTTAGATTCAACTTCATGCAAAACCAACGAGTTAGCTTCAAATCCAAGCGAAACACATGATTTAGAATCAAATCAATGCGAAGTAGAAGGCTTAGCTTCAAATCCAGCGAAACGAATGATTTAGCTTCAAATACTTGCGAATATCACTGATATAGCTTCAAATGCAGGCGAAACAAACGAGTTAGCTTCAAATCCATGCGAAACACATGATTTAGCTTCAAATGAATGCGAAGTAGAAGGCTGATCTTCGAATCCATGCGAAACGAATGGTTTAGCTTCAAATACTTGCGAATATCACTGATATAGCTTCAAATGCAGGCGAAAAAACGAGTTAGCTTTAAATCCATGCAAATGACATATTTACCTTCAAATCAATGCGAAGTAGAGGGCTTAGTTTGAAATCCATGCGTATCAAGTTCTTTAGCTTCAAATACTTATGATATAAATGATTTAGCTTCAACTGCTTGGGAAGAAAACGAGTTAACTTCAAATCCATTCAAAACACACGATTTAGCTTCAAATCCAGGCGAAACTCATGATTTAGCTTCAAATCAATGCGAAGTAGAAGGCTTAGCTTCAAATCCAGCGAAACGAATAGTTTAGCTTCAAACACTTGTGATATAAATGATATAGCTTCAAATTCAGGCGAAACAAACGAGTCAGCATCAAATCCATGCGTAAAACATGATTTAGCTTCAAATGAATGCGAAGTAGAAGGCTTAGCTTCAAATGTATGTGAAACAAATGGTTCAGCTTCAAATACTTGTGATATACATGATTTAGATTCAACTTCATGCAAAACCAACGAGTTAGCTTCAAATCCAAGCGAAACACATGCTTTAGAATCAAATCAATGCGAAGTAGAAGGCTTAGCTTCAAATCCGTGCGAATCAAACGTTGTAGCTTCAAATACTTGTGATATTTATGATTTAGCTTCAACTGCATGCGAAACAGATGGTTCAGCTTCAAATACTTGTGATGAACATGATTTAGATTCAACTGTTTGCGAATCAATTGGTTTAGCACCAAATACTTGTGATATACATGATTTTGCTTCAAATGCAGGCGAAACGAACGAGTCAGCATCAAATCCATGCGTAAAACATGATTTAGCTTCAAATGAATGCGAAGTAGAAGGCTTAGCTTCAAATCCAGCGAAACGAATAGTTTAGCTTCAAACACTTGTGATATAAATGATATAGCTTCAAATGCAGGCGAAACAAACGAGTCAGCATCAAATCCATGCGTAAAACATGATTTAGCTTCAAATGAATGCGAAGTAGAAGGCTTAGCTTCAAATCCAGCGAAACGAATAGTTTAGCTTCAAACACTTGTGATATACATGATATAGCTTCAAATGCAGGCGAAACAAACGAGTCAGCATCAAATCCATGCGTAAAACATGATTTAGCTTCAAATGAATGCGAAGTAGAAGGCTTAGCTTCAAATGTATGTGAAACAAATGGTTCAGCTTCAAATACTTGTGATATACATGATTTAGATTCAACTTCATGCAAAACCAACGAGTTGCGTTCAAATCCAAGCGAAACACAGGATTTATATTCAAATGAATGCGAAGTAGAAGGCTGATCTTCGAATCCATGCGAATCAAACGGCTGAGCTTCAAACCCTTATGATATACATGATTTAGCTTCAAATGCAGGCGAAACGAACGAGTTAGCTTCGAATCCATGCGAAACACATGATTTAGCTTCAAATCAATGCGAAGTAGAAGGCTTAGCTTCAAGTTAATGAGAAACATATCAATAATATTCAGATAATTGCGATATAAGTGGTATAGCTTCAAATGCAGGCGAAGCAAATGAGTTTGCTTCCAATCCATGCGAAACACATGATTTAGCTTCAAATCAATGCGAAGTAGAAGGCTTAGCTTCAAGTTAATGAGAAACAAATCAATAATCTTCAGATAATTGCGATATAAGTGGTATAGCTTCAAATACAAGCGAAGCAAATGAGTTTGCTTCCAATCCTTGCGAAACACATGACTTAGCTTCAAATCAATGCGAAGTAGAAGGCTTAGCTTCAAATACATGAGAAACATATGGTTAGCTTCAAATCAATTGGAAGTAGAAGACTTAGCTTCAAATGCAAGCGAAACACATGATTTAGCCTCAAATCAATGCGAAGTAGAAGCCTTAGCTTCAAATCCGTGTGAATCAAAAGTTGTAGCTTCAAATACTTGTGATATTCATGATTTAGCTTCAAATCAATGCGAAGTAGAATGCTTAGCTTCAAATCCGTGCGAATCAAACGTTGTAGCTTCAAATACTTCTGATATTTATGATTTAGCATCAACTGCATGCGAAACAGATGGTTCAGCTTCAAATACTTGTGATGAACATGATTTAGTTTCAACTGCATGCGAAACTAACGAGTTAGCTTTAGATCCAAGCGAAACACATAATTTAGCTTCAAATCAATCCGAAGTAGAAGGCTTTGCTTGAAATCCATGCGCAACGATTAGTTTAGCTTCAAATACTTGTTTTATACATGATTTAGCTTCAACTGCATGCGAAACAAACGAGATAGCTTCAGATCCAAGCGAAACACATGATTTAGCTTCAAATGCAGGTGAAACAAACGAATTAACTTCAAATCCATGCGAAACACATGATTTAGCTTCAAATCAATGCGAAGTAGAAGGCCTATCTTCGAATCCATGCGAAACAAATGGTTCAGCTTCAAATACTTGTGTTATACATGATTTAGCTTCTACTGCATGCGAAACAAACGAGTTAGCTTCAAATCCATGCGAAACACATGATTTAGTTTCAAATCAATGCGAAGTAGAAGGCTTAGCTTCAAATCCATGCGAAACGAGTTATTTGTCTTCAAATACTTGTGATATCAATGATTTAGATTCATCTGCATGCGAGATAAACGAGTTGGGTTCAAATCCATGCGAAACACAGGATTTATATTCAAATGAATGCGAAGTAGAAGGATGATCTTCGAATCCATGCGAATCAAACGGCTTAGCTTCAAACCCTTATGATATACATGATTTAGCTTCAAATGCAGGCGAAACGAACGAGTTAGCTTCGAATCCATGCGAAACACATGATTTAGCTTCAAATCAATGCGAAGTAGAAGGCTTAGCTTCAAGTTAATGAGAAAAACATATCAATAATATTCAGATAATTGCGATATAAGTGGTATAGCTTCAAATGCAGGCGAAGCAAATGAGTTTGCTTCCAATCCATGCGAAACACATGATTTAGCTTCAAATCAATGCGAAGTAGAAGGCTTAGCTTCAAGTTAATGAGAAACAAATCAATAATCTTCAGATAATTGCGATATAAGTGGTATAGCTTCAAATACAAGCGAAGCAATTGATTTTGCTTCCAATCCTTGCGAAACACATGACTTAGCTTCAAATCAATGCGAAGTAGAAGGCTTAGCTTCAAATCCAAGCGAAACACATGATTTAGTTTCAAATCAATGCGAAGTAGAAGGCGTATCTTCAAGTCCATGCGAATCAAACGGATTAGCTTCAAATACTTGTGATATACTTGACTTATATTCAAGTGCATGCGAAACAAACGAGATAGCATCAAATCCATGCGAAACATATGATTTAACATCAAATCAATGCGAAGTAGAAGGCTTATCTTCAAATCCAAGCGAAACAAATGGTTTAGCTTCAACTATATGTGATATAAATGATTTAGCTTCAAATGCATTCGAAACAAACGTGTCAGCTTCAAATCCATTCAAAACACATGATTTAGCTTCAAATTCAGTCGAAAGTCATGGTTTAGCGTACCATTCATGGGAATCCAATGGTTCAGATTCAAATACTTGTGGTATACATGATATAGCTTCAAATGCAGGCGAAACGAACGAGTTAGCTTCAACTCCATGCGAAACACTTGATTTAGCTTCAAATCAATACGAGGTAGATTGCTGATCTTCGAATCCATGCGAAACAAATGGTTTAGCTTCAAATACTTGTTTGAAACATGATTTAGCTTCAATTGCATGCGATACAAACGAGTTAGCTTGAAATCCAAGCGAAAAACATGATTTACCTTCAAATCAATGCGGAGTAGGAAGTTTAGCTTCAAATCCAAGCGAAACACATCATTTGGCTTCAAATCAATGCGAAGAAGAAGGGTGATCATCGAATCCATGCTAATCAAATGGTTCAGATTCAAATACTTGTGATATACATGATTTAGCTTCAACAGCATGCGAAACAAACGAGTTAGCTTCAAATCCAGCGAAAAATATGATTTAACGTCAAATCGACGTGAAGTAGAAGGCTTAGCTTCAAATCCAAGCGAAGTAGAATGCTGAGTTTCAAAACCATGCGAATCAAACGGTTTAGGTTCAAATACTTGTGATATACTTGATTCAGCTTCAACTGCATGCGAAACAAACAAGTTAGCTTCAAATCCAAGCGAAACACATGATTTAGCTGAGTGTTCTCGAGAAACAAATGGTTCAGCTTCAAATACTTGTGATATACATGATATAGCTTCAGCTGCATGCGAAACAAACGAGTTAGCTTCAAATCCAAGCGATACAAATGGTTCAGCTTCAAATACTTGTGATATTCATGTTTTAGCTTCAACTGCATGCGAAACCAACGAGTCAGCTTCAAATCCATGCGAATCACATGATTTAGCTTCAAATTCATTCGAAACACATGGTTTAGCTTAATATTCTTGCGAAACAAATGGTTTAGCTTCAAATCAATGCGAAGTAGAAGGCTTAGCTTCAAATCTATCCGAAACAGATGATTTAGCTACAAATCAATGCGAAGGAGAAGACTTAGTTTCAAATCCATGCGAAACGAATAGTTTAGCTCCAAATACTTATGACATACATGATTTACCTTCAACTGCATGCGAAACACACGCGTCAGCTTCAAATCCATGCGAAACACATGATTCAGCTTATAATTCATGCGAAGCACATGGTTTAGCTTGATATTCATGCGAAACAAATGGTTCAGATTCAAATACTTGTGATATACATGATTTCGCTTCAACTGCATGCAAAACAAACTAGTTAGGTTCAAATCCAAGCGAAACACATGATTTAGCTTCAAATCAATGCGAAGTAGAAGGCTTATCTTCAAAACAATGCGAAACAAGTGGTTCAGCTTCAAATAATTGTGATGTGCATGATTTAGCTTCAAAAGCAAGTGAAACGAACGAGTTAGCTTCAAATCCATGCGAAACACATGATTTAGCTTCTTATCAATGCGAAGTAGAAGGCTGATCCTCGAATCCTTGCGAAACAAATGGTTTAGCTTCAAATACTTGTGATGTACATGATTTAGCTTCAACAGCATGCAAAACTAACGAGTTAGCTTCAAATCCATGCGAAACACATGATTTAGCTTGAAATCAATGCGAAGTAGAAGGTTAATCTTCAAATACATGCGAAACACATGATTTAGCTTCAAATACTTGCCATAGAAGTGATATAGCTTCAAATGCATGCGAAACATCGATTTAGCTTGAAATCCATTCGAATCACATGATTTAGATTAAAATGTAAGCGAATTAGATGGCTTAGCTTCAAATCCAAGCGAAACACATTATTTAACTTCAAATCAATGCGAAGTAGAAGGCTTTGTTTCAAATCCATGCAAAGCAAATGTTTTAGCTTCTAATACTTGTGATGTACATGATTCAGCTTGAACTGCATGAGAGACACGCGAGAGAGCTTCAAATCCAGGGGAAGCACATGATTTAACTTCAAATCAATGCGAAGTAGAAGGCATATCATCGAATCCGTGCGAAACAAATGGTTTAGCTTCAAATACTTGTGATATACATGATTTAGCTTCAACAGCATGCAAAACTAACGAGTTAGCTTCAAATCCAAGCGAAACACATGATTTAGCTTCAAATCAATGCGAAGTAGAAGGCTTATTTTGAAATCCATGCGAATCAAATGGTTTAGCTTCAAATAATTGTGATATACATGATTTAGCTTCAATTGCATTGCGAAACAAACTAGTTTTAGCCTGATATTCGTGCGAAACAAATGGTTCAGCTTCAAATACTTGTGATATACATGATTTAGCTTCAAATGCATGTGAAACGATCGTGTTAGCTTCAAATTCAACAGAAACACATGATTCAGTTTCAAATAAAAGCGAAGTAGATGGCATAGCATCAAATCCAGGCGCATCAAATGGTTTAGCTTCAAATACTTGTGATATACATGATTTAGCTTCAACTGCATTGCGAAACAAACTAGTTAGTCTCAAATCCAAGCGAAACACATGATGTAGCTTCAAATCAATGCGAAGTAGAAGGCTTATCTTCAAATCCATGCGAAACAAGTGGTTCAGCTTCAAATACTTGTGATGTACATGATTTAGTTTCAAATGCAAGCGAAACGAACGAGTTAGCTTGAAATCCAAGCGAAACACATGACTTAGTTTCAAATCAATGCGAAGTAGAAGGCTTAGCTTTCAATCCGTGCTAAACGAATGATTTAGATTCAAATGCTTGCGAATATAAGTGATACAGCTTCAAACGCAGGCGACACAAACGAATTAGCCTCAAATTCATGCGAAACACATGATTCAGCTTCAAATCAATGCGAAGTAGAAGTCTTAGCTTGAAAACCGTGCCAATCAAACGGTTTAGCTTCAAATACTTGTGATATACATGGTTCAGCTTCAAGTTCATGCGAAACAAACGAGTTAGCTTCAAATCCATGCGAAAGACATGATTTAGCTTCAAATTCATTCCAAACACATGTTTTAGCCTGATATTTGTGCGAAACAAATGGTTCAGCTTCAAATACTTGTGATATACATGATTTAGCTTCAACGGCATGTGAAACGAACGTGTTAGCTTCAAATTCAACAGAAACACATGATTCAGTTTCAAATAAAAGCGAAGTAGATGGCATAGCATCAAATCCAGGCGCATCAAATGGTTTAGCTTCAAATACTTGTGATATACATGATTTACCTTCAACAGCAATGCGATACAATCTAGTTAGTTTCTAATCCAAGCGAAACACATGATTTAGCTTCAAATCAATGCGAAGTAGAAGGCTTATCTTCAAATCCATGCGAATCAAATTGTTGAGCTTCAAATACTTGGGATATACATGATTCAGCTTCAAGTGCATGCGTAACAAACGAGTTAGCTTCAAACCTATGCAAAACGCATGATTTAGCTTCAAATTCATTCCAAACACATGGTTTAGCGTGATATTCGTGCAAAACAAACGGTTCAGCTTCAAATCCTTTTGATATACATGATTTAGCTTCAACTGCATGTGAAACGAACGTGTTAGCTTCAAAAACAAGAGAAACACATGATTCAGTTTCAAAAAAAGGCGAAGTAGATGGCATAGCATCAAATCCATGCGAATCAAATGGTTTAGCTTCAAATACTTGTTTAATACATGAACTATCTTCAATTGCATGCGATACAAACGAGTTAGCTTGAAATCCAAGCGAAGCACATGATTTAGCTTCAAATCAATGCGAAGTAGAAGGCTTATTTTGAAATCCATGCGAATCACCTGGTTTAGCTTCAAATAACTGTGATATACATGATTTAGCTTCAACTGCATTGCGAAACAAACTAGTTAGTCTCAAATCCAAGCGAAACACATGATGTAGCTTCAAATCAATGCGAAGTAGAAGGCTTATCTTCAAATCCATGCGAAACAAGTGGTTCAGCTTCAAATACTTGTGATGTACATGATTTAGTTTCAAATGCAAGCGAAACGAACGAGTTAGCTTGAAATCCAAGCGAAACACATGATTTAGCTTCAAATCAATGCGAAGTAGAAGGCTTATTTTGAAATCCATGCGAATCAAATGGTTTAGCTTCAAATAATTGTGATATACATGATTTAGCTTCAATTGCATTGCGAAACAAACTAGTTAGTCTCAAATCCAAGCGAAACACACGATGTAGCTTCAAATCAATGCGAAGTAGAAGGCTTATCTTCAAATCCATTCGAAACAAGTGGTTCAGCTTCAAATACTTGTGATGTGCATGATTCAGCTTCAACTGCATGCGAAACAAACGAGTTAGCTTCAAATCCATGCGAAACACATGATTTAGCTTCAAATCAATGCGAAGTAGAAGTCTGAGCTTCGAATCCTTACGAAACAAATGGTTTAGCTGCAAATACTAGTGATATGCATGATTTCGCTTCAACAACTTGCGAAACAAACGAGTTGGCTTCAAATCCAAGCGAAACACTTGATTCAGTTTCAAATAAATGCGAAGTAGATGGCATAGCATCAAATCCATGCGAATCAAATGGTTGAGCTTCAAATACTTGGGATATACATGATTCAGCTTCAAGTGCATGCGTAACAAACGAGTTAGCTTCAAATCTATGCAAAACGCATGATTTAGCTTCAAATTCATTCCAAACACATGGTTTAGCGTGATATTCGTGCAAAACAAACGGTTCAGCTTCAAATCCTTTTGATGTACATGATTTAGCTTCAACTGCATGTGAAACGAACGTGTTAGCTTCAAAAACAAGAGAAACACATGATTCAGTTTCAAAAAAAGGCGAAGTAGATGGCATAGCATCAAATCCATGCGAATCAAATGGTTTAGCTTCAAATACTTGTTTGATACATGATCTATCTTCAATTGCATGCGAAACAAACGAGTTAGCTTGAAATCCAAGCGAAGCACATGATTTAGCTTCAAATCAATGCGAAGTAGAAGGCTTATTTTGAAATCCATGCGAATCACCTGGTTTAGCTTCAAATAACTGTGATATACATGATTTAGCTTCAACTGCATTGCGAAACAAACTAGTTAGTCTCAAATCCAAGCGAAACACATGATGTAGCTTCAAATCAATGCGAAGTAGAAGGCTTATCTTCAAATCCATGCGAAACAAGTGGTTCAGCTTCAAATACTTGTGATGTACATGATTTAGTTTCAAATGCAAGCGAAACGAACGAGTTAGCTTGAAATCCAAGCGAAACACATGATTTAGCTTCAAATCAATGCGAAGTAGAAGGCTTATTTTGAAATCCATGCGAATCAAATGGTTTAGCTTCAAATAATTGTGATATACATGATTTAGCTTCAATTGCATTGCGAAACAAACTAGTTAGTCTCAAATCCAAGCGAAACACACGATGTAGCTTCAAATCAATGCGAAGTGGAAGGCTTATCTTCAAATCCATTCGAAACAAGTGGTTCAGCTTCAAATACTTGTGATGTGCATGATTCAGCTTCAACTGCATGCGAAACAAACGAGTTAGCTTCAAATCCATGCGAAACACATGATTTAGCTTCAAATCAATGCGAAGTAGAAGCCTTAGCTTCCAATCCGTGCTAAACGAATGATTTAGATTCAAATGCTTGCGAATATAAGTGATACAGCTTCAAACGCAGGCGACACAAACGAGTTAGCCTCAAATTCATGCGAAACACATGATTCAGCTTCAAATCAATGCGAAGTAGAAGTCTTAGCTTGAAAACCGTGCCAATCAAACGGTTTAGCTTCAAATACTTGTGATATACATGGTTCAGCTTCAAGTTCATGCGAAACAAACGAGTTAGCTTCAAATCCATGCGAAACACATGATTTAGCTTCAAATCAATGCGAAGTAGAAGTCTGAGCATCCAATCCGTGCTAAACGAATGATTTAGATTCAAATGCTTGCGAATATAAGTGATACAGCTTCAAACGCAGGCGACACAAACGAGTTAGCTTCAAATCCATGCGAAACACATGATTTAGCATCAAATTCATTCCAAACACATGTTTTAGCCTGATATTCGTGCGAAACAAATGGTTCAGCTTCAAATACTTGTGATATACATGATTTAGCTTCAACTGCATGTGAAACGAACGTGTTAGCTTCAAATTCAACAGAAACACATGATTCAGTTTCAAATAAAAGCGAAGTAGATGGCATAGCATCAAATCCAGGCGCATCAAATGGTTTAGCTTCAAATACTTGTGATATACATGATTTAGCTTCAACAGCAATGCGATACAAACTAGTTAGTTTCTAATCCAAGCGAAACACATGATTTAGCTTCAAATCAATGCGAAGTAGAAGGCTTATCTTCAAATCCATGCGAATCAAATTGTTGAGCTTCAAATACTAGGGATATACATGATTCAGCTTCAAGTGCGTGCGTAACAAACGAGTTAGCTTCAAATCTATGCAAAACGCATGATTTAGCTTCAAATTCATTCCAAACACATGGTTTAGCGTGATATTCGTGCAAAACAAACGGTTCAGCTTCAAATCCTTTTGATATACATGATTTAGCTTCAACTGCATGTGAAACGAACGTGTTAGCTTCAAAAACAAGAGAAACACTTGATTCAGTTTCAAATAAATGCGAAGTAGATGGCATAGCATCAAATCCATGCGAATCAAATGGTTGAGCTTCAAATACTTGGGATATACATGATTCAGCTTCAAGTGCATTCGTAACAAACGAGTTAGCTTCAAATCTATGCAAAACGCATGATTTAGCTTCAAATTCATTCCAAACACATGGTTTAGCGTGATATTCGTGCAAAACAAACGGTTCAGCTTCAAATCCTTTTGATGTACATGATTTAGCTTCAACTGCATGTCAAACGAACGTGTTAGCTTCAAAAACAAGAGAAACACATGATTCAGTTTCAAAAAAAGGCGAAGTAGATGGCATAGCATCAAATCCATGCGAATCAAATGGTTTAGCTTCAAATACTTGTTTGATACATGATCTATCTTCAATTGCATGCGAAACAAACGAGTTAGCTTGAAATCCAAGCGAAGCACATGATTTAGCTTCAAATCAATGCGAAGTAGAAGGCTTATTTTGAAATCCATGCGAATCACCTGGTTTAGCTTCAAATAACTGTGATATACATGATTTAGCTTCAACTGCATTGCGAAACAAACTAGTTAGTCTCAAATCCAAGCGAAACACATGATGTAGCTTCAAATCAATGCGAACTAGAAGGCTTATCTTCAAATCCATGCGAAACAAGTGGTTCAGCTTCAAATACTTGTGATGTACATGATTTAGTTTCAAATGCAAGCGAAACGAACGAGTTAGCTTGAAATCCAAGCGAAACACATGATTTAGCTTCAAATCAATGCGAAGTAGAAGGCTTATTTTGAAATCCATGCGAATCAAATGGTTTAGCTTCAAATAATTGTGATATACATGATTTAGCTTCAATTGCATTGCGAAACAAACTAGTTAGTCTCAAATCCAAGCGAAACACACGATGTAGCTTCAAATCAATGCGAAGTAGAAGGCTTATCTTCAAATCCATTCGAAACAAGTGGTTCAGCTTCAAATACTTGTGATGTGCATGATTCAGCTTCAACTGCATGCGAAACAAACGAGTTAGCTTCAAATCCATGCGAAACACATGATTTAGCTTCAAATCAATGCGAAGTAGAAGTCTGAGCTTCGAATCCTTACGAAACAAATGGTTTAGCTGCAAATACTAGTGATATGCATGATTTCGCTTCAACAACTTGCGAAACAAACGAGTTGGCTTCAAATCCAAGCGAAACACATGACTTAGTTTCAAATCAATGCGAAGTAGAAGGCTTAGCTTCCAATCCGTGCTAAACGAATGATTTAGATTCAAATGCTTGCGAATATAAGTGATACAGCTTCAAACGCAGGCGACACAAACGAGTTAGCCTCAAATTCATGCGAAACACATGATTCAGCTTCAAATCAATGCGAAGTAGAAGTCTTAGCTTGAAAACCGTGCCAATCAAACGGTTTAGCTTCAAATACTTGTGATATACATGGTTCAGCTTCAAGTTCATGCGAAACAAACGAATTAGCTTCAAATCCATGCGAAACACAGGATTTAGTTACAAATCAATGCGAAGTAGAAGGCTGATCTTCAAATCCATGCGAAACACTTGGTTTAGCTTCAAATACTTGTGATATGCATGATTTAGCTTCAACAACTTGCGAAACAAACGAGTTGGCTTCAAATCCAAGCGAAACACATGACTTAGTTTCAAATCAATGCGAAGTAGAAGGCTTAGCTTCCAATCCGTGCTAAACCAATGATTTAGATTCAAATGCTTGCGAATATAAGTGATACAGCTTCAAACGCAGGCGACACAAACGAGTTAGCCTCAAATTCATGCGAAACACATGATTCAGCTTCAAATCAATGCGAAGTAGAAGTCTTAGCTTGAAAACCGTGCCAATCAAACGGTTTAGCTTCAAATACTTGTGATATACATGGTTCAGCTTCAAGTTCATGCGAAACAAACGAGTTAGCTTCAAATCCATGCGAAACACAGGATTTAGTTACAAATCAATGCGAAGTAGAAGGCTGATCTTCAAATCCATGCGAAACACTTGGTTTAGCTTCAAATACTTGTGATATGCATGATTTAGCTTCAACAGCATGCGAAACAAACGAGTTAGCTTCAAATCCAAGCGACACATATGATTTCGCTTCAAATCAATGCGAAGTAGAAGGCTTACCTTCGAATCCACACGAAACAGATGGTTTAGCTTCAAATACTTGTGATGTACATGATTTAGCTTCAACTGCATGCGAAACAAACGAGTTAGCTTCAAATCCAAGCGATACATATGATTTCGCTTCAAATCAATGCGAAGTAGAAGGCTTATCTTCGAATCCATGCGAAACAAATAGTTTAAAATCAAATACTTGTGTTATACATGATTTAGCTTCAAGTGCATGCGTAACAAACGAGTTAGCTTCAAATCTATGCAAAACGCATGATTTAGCTTCAAATCAATGCGAAGTAGAAGGCTTATTTTGAAATCCATGCGAATCACCTGGTTTAGCTTCAAATAACTGTGATATACATGATTTAGCTTCAACTGCATTGCGAAACAAACTAGTTAGTCTCAAATCCAAGCGAAACACATGATGTAGCTTCAAATCAATGCGAAGTAGAAGGCTTATCTTCAAATCCATGCGAAACAAGTGGTTCAGCTTCAAATACTTGTGATGTACATGATTTAGTTTCAAATGCAAGCGAAACGAACGAGTTAGCTTGAAATCCAAGCGAAACACATGATTTAGCTTCAAATCAATGCGAAGTAGAAGGCTTATTTTGAAATCCATGCGAATCAAATGGTTTAGCTTCAAATAATTGTGATATACATGATTTAGCTTCAATTGCATTGCGAAACAAACTAGTTAGTCTCAAATCCAAGCGAAACACACGATGTAGCTTCAAATCAATGCGAAGTGGAAGGCTTATCTTCAAATCCATTCGAAACAAGTGGTTCAGCTTCAAATACTTGTGATGTGCATGATTCAGCTTCAACTGCATGCGAAACAAACGAGTTAGCTTCAAATCCATGCGAAACACATGATTTAGCTTCAAATCAATGCGAAGTAGAAGCCTTAGCTTCCAATCCGTGCTAAACGAATGATTTAGATTCAAATGCTTGCGAATATAAGTGATACAGCTTCAAACGCAGGCGACACAAACGAGTTAGCCTCAAATTCATGCGAAACACATGATTCAGCTTCAAATCAATGCGAAGTAGAAGTCTTAGCTTGAAAACCGTGCCAATCAAACGGTTTAGCTTCAAATACTTGTGATATACATGGTTCAGCTTCAAGTTCATGCGAAACAAACGAGTTAGCTTCAAATCCATGCGAAACACATGATTTAGCTTCAAATCAATGCGAAGTAGAAGTCTGAGCATCCAATCCGTGCTAAACGAATGATTAAGATTCAAATGCTTGCGAATATAAGTGATACAGCTTCAAACGCACGCGACACAAACGAGTTAGCTTCAAATCCATGCGAAACACATGATTTAGCTTCAAATTCATTCCAAACACATGTTTTAGCCTGATATTCGTGCGAAACAAATGGTTCAGCTTCAAATACTTGTGATATACATGATTTAGCTTCAACTGCATGTGAAACGAACGTGTTAGCTTCAAATTCAACAGAAACACATGATTCAGTTTCAAATAAAAGCGAAGTAGATGGCATAGCATCAAATCCAGGCTCATCAAATGGTTTAGCTTCAAATACTTGTGATATACATGATTTAGCTTCAACAGCAATGCGATACAAACTAGTTCGTTTCTAATCCAAGCGAAACACATGATTTAGCTTCAAGTCAATGCGAAGTAGAAGGCTTATCTTCAAATCCATGCGAATCAAATTGTTGAGCTTCAAATACTAGGGATATACATGATTCAGCTTCAAGTGCGTGCGTAACAAACGAGTTAGCTTCAAATCTATGCAAAACGCATGATTTAGCTTCAAATTCATTCCAAACACATGGTTTAGCGTGATATTCGTGCAAAACAAACGGTTCAGCTTCAAATCCTTTTGATATACATGATTTAGCTTCAACTGCATGTGAAACGAACGTGTTAGCTTCAAAAACAAGAGAAACACTTGATTCAGTTTCAAATAAATGCGAAGTAGATGGCATAGCATCAAATCCATGCGAATCAAATGGTTGAGCTTCAAATACTTGGGATATACATGATTCAGCTTCAAGTGCATTCGTAACAAACGAGTTAGCTTCAAATCTATGCAAAAGGCATGATTTAGCTTCAAATTCATTCCAAACACATGGTTTAGTGTGATATTCGTGCAAAACAAACGGTTCAGCTTCAAATCCTTTTGATGTACATGATTTAGCTTCAACTGCATGTCAAACGAACGTGTTAGCTTCAAAAACAAGAGAAACACATGATTCAGTTTCAAAAAAAGGCGAAGTAGATGGCATAGCATCAAATCCATGCGAATCAAATGGTTTAGCTTCAAATACTTGTTTGATACATGATCTATCTTCAATTGCATGCGAAACAAACGAGTTAGCTTGAAATCCAAGCGAAGCACATGATTTAGCTTCAAATCAATGCGAAGTAGAAGGCTTATTTTGAAATCCATGCGAATCACCTGGTTTAGCTTCAAATAACTGTGATATACATGATTTAGCTTCAACTGCATTGCGAAACAAACTAGTTAGTCTCAAATCCAAGCGAAACACATGATGTAGCTTCAAATCAATGCGAAGTAGAAGGCTTATCTTCAAATCCATGCGAAACAAGTGGTTCAGCTTCAAATACTTGTGATGTACATGATTTAGTTTCAAATGCAAGCGAAACGAACGAGTTAGCTTGAAATCCAAGCGAAACACATGATTTAGCTTCAAATCAATGCGAAGTAGAAGGCTTATTTTGAAATCCATGCGAATCAAATGGTTTAGCTTCAAATAATTGTGATATACATGATTTAGCTTCAATTGCATTGCGAAACAAACTAGTTAGTCTCAAATCCAAGCGAAACACACGATGTAGCTTCAAATCAATGCGAAGTAGAAGGCTTATCTTCAAATCCATTCGAAACAAGTGGTTCAGCTTCAAATACTTGTGATGTGCATGATTCAGCTTCAACTGCATGCGAAACAAACGAGTTAGCTTCAAATCCATGCGAAACACATGATTTAGCTTCAAATCAATGCGAAGTAGAAGCCTTAGCTTCCAATCCGTGCTAAACGAATGATTTAGATTCAAATGCTTGCGAATATAAGTGATACAGCTTCAAACGCAGGCGACACAAACGAGTTAGCCTCAAATTCATGCGAAACACATGATTCAGCTTCAAATCAATGCGAAGTAGAAGTCTTAGCTTGAAAACCGTGCCAATCAAACGGTTTAGCTTCAAATACTTGTGATATACATGGTTCAGCTTCAAGTTCATGCGAAACAAACGAGTTAGCTTCAAATCCATGCGAAACACATGATTTAGCTTCAAATCAATGCGAAGTAGAAGTCTGAGCATCCAATCCGTGCTAAACGAATGATTAAGATTCAAATGCTTGCGAATATAAGTGATACAGCTTCAAACGCACGCGACACAAACGAGTTAGCTTCAAATCCATGCGAAACACATGATTTAGCTTCAAATTCATTCCAAACACATGTTTTAGCCTGATATTCGTGCGAAACAAATGGTTCAGCTTCAAATACTTGTGATATACATGATTTAGCTTCAACTGCATGTGAAACGAACGTGTTAGCTTCAAATTCAACAGAAACACATGATTCAGTTTCAAATAAAAGCGAAGTAGATGGCATAGCATCAAATCCAGGCTCATCAAATGGTTTAGCTTCAAATACTTGTGATATACATGATTTAGCTTCAACAGCAATGCGATACAAACTAGTTCGTTTCTAATCCAAGCGAAACACATGATTTAGCTTCAAATCAATGCGAAGTAGAAGGCTTATCTTCAAATCCATGCGAATCAAATTGTTGAGCTTCAAATACTAGGGATATACATGATTCAGCTTCAAGTGCGTGCGTAACAAACGAGTTAGCTTCAAATCTATGCAAAACGCATGATTTAGCTTCAAATTCATTCCAAACACATGGTTTAGCGTGATATTCGTGCAAAACAAACGGTTCAGCTTCAAATCCTTTTGATATACATGATTTAGCTTCAACTGCATGTGAAACGAACGTGTTAGCTTCAAAAACAAGAGAAACACTTGATTCAGTTTCAAATAAATGCGAACTAGATGGCATAGCATCAAATCCATGCGAATCAAATGGTTGAGCTTCAAATACTTGGGATATACATGATTCAGCTTCAAGTGCATTCGTAACAAACGAGTTAGCTTCAAATCTATGCAAAAGGCATGATTTAGCTTCAAATTCATTCCAAACACATGGTTTAGTGTGATATTCGTGCAAAACAAACGGTTCAGCTTCAAATCCTTTTGATGTACATGATTTAGCTTCAACTGCATGTCAAACGAACGTGTTAGCTTCAAAAACAAGAGAAACACATGATTCAGTTTCAAAAAAAGGCGAAGTAGATGGCATAGCATCAAATCCATGCGAATCAAATGGTTTAGCTTCAAATACTTGTTTGATACATGATCTATCTTCAATTGCATGCGAAACAAACGAGTTAGCTTGAAATCCAAGCGAAGCACATGATTTAGCTTCAAATCAATGCGAAGTAGAAGGCTTATTTTGAAATCCATGCGAATCACCTGGTTTAGCTTCAAATAACTGTGATATACATGATTTAGCTTCAACTGCATTGCGAAACAAACTAGTTAGTCTCAAATCCAAGCGAAACACATGATGTAGCTTCAAATCAATGCGAAGTAGAAGGCTTATCTTCAAATCCATGCGAAACAAGTGGTTCAGCTTCAAATACTTGTGATGTACATGATTTAGTTTCAAATGCAAGCGAAACGAACGAGTTAGCTTGAAATCCAAGCGAAACACATGATTTAGCTTCAAATCAATGCGAAGTAGAAGGCTTATTTTGAAATCCATGCGAATCAAATGGTTTAGCTTCAAATAATTGTGATATACATGATTTAGCTTCAATTGCATTGCGAAACAAACTAGTTAGTCTCAAATCCAAGCGAAACACACGATGTAGCTTCAAATCAATGCGAAGTAGAAGGCTTATCTTCAAATCCATTCGAAACAAGTGGTTCAGCTTCAAATACTTGTGATGTGCATGATTCAGCTTCAACTGCATGCGAAACAAACGAGTTAGCTTCAAATCCATGCGAAACACATGATTTAGCTTCAAATCAATGCGAAGTAGAAGTCTGAGCTTCGAATCCTTACGAAACAAATGGTTTAGCTGCAAATACTAGTGATATGCATGATTTCGCTTCAACAACTTGCGAAACAAACGAGTTGGCTTCAAATCCAAGCGAAACACATGACTTAGTTTCAAATCAATGCGAAGTAGAAGGCTTAGCTTCCAATCCGTGCTAAACGAATGATTTAGATTCAAATGCTTGCGAATATAAGTGATACAGCTTCAAACGCAGGCGACACAAACGAGTTAGCCTCAAATTCATGCGAAACACATGATTCAGCTTCAAATCAATGCGAAGTAGAAGTCTTAGCTTGAAAACCGTGCCAATCAAACGGTTTAGCTTCAAATACTTGTGATATACATGGTTCAGCTTCAAGTTCATGCGAAACAAACGAATTAGCTTCAAATCCATGCGAAACACAGGATTTAGTTACAAATCAATGCGAAGTAGAAGGCTGATCTTCAAATCCATGCGAAACACTTGGTTTAGCTTCAAATACTTGTGATATGCATGATTTAGCTTCAACAACTTGCGAAACAAACGAGTTGGCTTCAAATCCAAGCGAAACACATGACTTAGTTTCAAATCAATGCGAAGTAGAAGGCTTAGCTTCCAATCCGTGCTAAACCAATGATTTAGATTCAAATGCTTGCGAATATAAGTGATACAGCTTCAAACGCAGGCGACACAAACGAGTTAGCCTCAAATTCATGCGAAACACATGATTCAGCTTCAAATCAATGCGAAGTAGAAGTCTTAGCTTGAAAACCGTGCCAATCAAACGGTTTAGCTTCAAATACTTGTGATATACATGGTTCAGCTTCAAGTTCATGCGAAACAAACGAGTTAGCTTCAAATCCATGCGAAACACAGGATTTAGTTACAAATCAATGCGAAGTAGAAGGCTGATCTTCAAATCCATGCGAAACACTTGGTTTAGCTTCAAATACTTGTGATATGCATGATTTAGCTTCAACAGCATGCGAAACAAACGAGTTAGCTTCAAATCCAAGCGACACATATGATTTCGCTTCAAATCAATGCGAAGTAGAAGGCTTACCTTCGAATCCACACGAAACAGATGGTTTAGCTTCAAATACTTGTGATGTACATGATTTAGCTTCAACTGCATGCGAAACAAACGAGTTAGCTTCAAATCCAAGCGATACATATGATTTCGCTTCAAATCAATGCGAAGTAGAAGGCTTATCTTCGAATCCATGCGAAACAAATAGTTTAAATTCAAATACTTGTGTTATACATGATTTAGCTTCAAGTTCATGCGAAACAAACGAGTTAGCTTCAAATCCATGCGAAACACATGATTTAGCTTCAAATCAATGCGAAGTAGAAGTCTGAGCTTCCAATCCGTGCTAAACGAATGATTTAGATTCAAATGCTTGCGAATATAAGTGATACAGCTTCAAACGCAGGCGACACAAACGAGATAGCTTCAAATCCATGCGAAACACATGATTTAGCTTCAAATTCATTCCAAACACATGTTTTAGCCTGATATTCGTGCGAAACAAATGGTTCAGCTTCAAATACTTGTGATGTACATGATTTAGCTTCAACTGCATGTGAAACGAACGTGTTAGCTTCAAATTCAACAGAAACACATGATTCAGTTTCAAATAAAAGCGAAGTAGATGGCATAGCATCAAATCCAGGCGCATCAAATGGTTTAGCTTCAAATACTTGTGATATACATGATTTAGCTTCAACAGCAATGCGATACAAACTAGTTAGTTTCTAATCCAAGCGAAACACATGATTTAGCTTCAAATCAATGCGAAGTAGAAGGCTTATCTTCAAATCCATGCGAATCAAATTGTTGAGCTTCAAATACTAGGGATATACATGATTCAGCTTCAAGTGCGTGCGTAACAAACGAGTTAGCTTCAAATCTATGCAAAACGCATGATTTAGCTTCAAATTCATTCCAAACACATGGTTTAGCGTGATATTCGTGCAAAACAAACGGTTCAGCTTCAAATCCTTTTGATATACATGATTTAGCTTCAACTGCATGTGAAACGAACGTGTTAGCTTCAAAAACAAGAGAAACACTTGATTCAGTTTCAAATAAATGCGAAGTAGATGGCATAGCATCAAATCCATGCGAATCAAATGGTTGAGCTTCAAATACTTGGGATATACATGATTCAGCTTCAAGTGCATGCGTAACAAACGAGTTAGCTTCAAATCTATGCAAAACGCATGATTTAGATTCAAATTCATTCCAAACACATGGTTTAGCGTGATATTCGTGCAAAACAAACGGTTCAGCTTCAAATCCTTTTGATGTACATGATTTAGCTTCAACTGCATGTGAAACGAACGTGTTAGCTTCAAAAAGATGAGAAACACATGATTCAGTTTCAAAAAAAGGCGAAGTAGATGGCATAGCATCAAATCCATGCGAATCAAATGGTTTAGCTTCAAATACTTGTTTGATACATGATCTATCTTCAATTGCATGCGAAACAAACGAGTTAGCTTGAAATCCAAGCGAAGCACATGATTTAGCTTCAAATCAATGCGAAGTAGAAGGCTTATTTTGAAATCCATGCGAATCACCTGGTTTAGCTTCAAATAACTGTGATATACATGATTTAGCTTCAACTGCATTGCGAAACAAACTAGTTAGTCTCAAATCCAAGCGAAACACATGATGTAGCTTCAAACCAATGCGAAGTAGAAGGCTTATCTTCAAATCCATGCGAAACAAGTGGTTCAGCTTCAAATACTTGTGATGTACATGATTTAGTTTCAAATGCAAGCGAAACGAACGAGTTAGCTTGAAATCCAAGCGAAACACATGATTTAGCTTCAAATCAATGCGAAGTAGAAGGCTTATTTTGAAATCCATGCGAATCAAATGGTTTAGCTTCAAATAATTGTGATATACATGATTTAGCTTCAATTGCATTGCGAAACAAACTAGTTAGTCTCAAATCCAAGCGAAACACACGATGTAGCTTCAAATCAATGCGAAGTGGAAGGCTTATCTTCAAATCCATTCGAAACAAGTGGTTCAGCTTCAAATACTTGTGATGTGCATGATTCAGCTTCAACTGCATGCGAAACAAACGAGTTAGCTTCAAATCCATGCGAAACACATGATTTAGCTTCAAATCAATGCGAAGTAGAAGTCTGAGCTTCGAATCCTTACGAAACAAATGGTTTAGCTGCAAATACTAGTGATATGCATGATTTCGCTTCAACAACTTGCGAAACAAACGAGTTGGCTTCAAATCCAAGCGAAACACATGACTTAGTTTCAAATCAATGCGAAGTAGAAG
Organism: Megalopta genalis; assembly: GCF_051020955.1. Taxonomy (NCBI): domain Eukaryota; kingdom Metazoa; phylum Arthropoda; class Insecta; order Hymenoptera; family Halictidae; genus Megalopta; species Megalopta genalis. The sequence goes on along the minus strand of NW_027476422.1, from coordinate 17,141 downwards.
GCTTAGCTTCCAATCCGTGCTAAACGAATGATTTAGATTCAAATGCTTGCGAATATAAGTGATACAGCTTCAAACGCAGGCGACACAAACGAGTTAGCCTCAAATTCATGCGAAACACATGATTCAGCTTCAAATCAATGCGAAGTAGAAGTCTTAGCTTGAAAACCGTGCCAATCAAACGGTTTAGCTTCAAATACTTGTGATATACATGGTTCAGCTTCAAGTTCATGCGAAACAAACGAATTAGCTTCAAATCCATGCGAAACACAGGATTTAGTTACAAATCAATGCGAAGTAGAAGGCTGATCTTCAAATCCATGCGAAACACTTGGTTTAGCTTCAAATACTTGTGATATGCATGATTTAGCTTCAACTGCATTGCGAAACAAACTAGTTAGTTTCAAATTCAAGCGAAACACATGATTTAGCTTCAAATCAATGCGAAGTAGAAGGCTTATCTTCAAATCCATGCGAAACAAGTGGTTCAGCTTCAAATACTTGTGATGTACATAATTTAGCTTCAAATGCATGCGAAACAAACGAGATAGCTTCAAATCCATGCGAAACACATGATTTAGTTTCAAATCAATTCGAAGCAGAAGGCTTATCGTCAAATCCATGCGAAACGAATGGTTTAGCTTCAATTATATGTGATATATATGATTTAGCTTCAAATGCATGCGAAACAAACGAGTTAGCTTCAAATCCATTCAAAACACATGATTTAGCTTCAAATTCATTCGAAAGACTTGGTTTAGCGTACTATTCATGGGAATCAAATGGTTCAGATTCAAATACTTGTGATATACATGATATAGCTTCAAATGCAGGCGAAACAAACGAGTCAGCTTCAAATCGATGCGAAACTCATGATTTACCTTCAAATCAATGCGAAGTAGAAGGCTTAGATTCAAATCCATGCGAATCAAATGGTTTAGCTTCTAATACTTTTGATATGTATGATTTAGCTTCAAATCCATGTGAATCAAATGGTTTAGCTTCAAATACTTGTGATATAAATGATTTAGCTTCAACAGCATGCGAAACAAACGAGTTAGCTTCAAATCCATTCAAAACACATGATTTAGCTTCAAATTCATTCGAAAGACTTGGTTTAGCGTACTATTCATGGGAATCAAATGGTTCAGATTCAAATACTTGTGATATACATGATATAGCTTCAAATGCAGGCGAAACAAACGAGTCAGCTTCAAATCGATGCGAAACTCATGATTTACCTTCAAATCAATGCGAAGTAGAAGGCTTAGATTCAAATCCATGCGAATCAAATGGTTTAGCTTCTAATACTTTTGATATGTATGATTTAGCTTCAAATCCATGTGAATCAAATGGTTTAGCTTCAAATACTTGTGATGTGCATGATTTAGCTTCAAATGCAAGCGAAACGAACGAGTTAGCTTCAAATCCATGCGAAACACATGATTTAGCTTCAATTACTTGTTTGATACATGATTTAGCTTCAATTGCATGCGAAACAAACGAGTTAGCTTGAAATCCTGGCGAAACACATGTTTAGCTTCAAATATTTGTGATATACAGGATTACGCTTGAAATGCATGCGACACGAGTTAGCTTCAAATCCAAGCGAAAAACATGATTTAGCATCCAGTCAACGCGAAGTAGAAGGCTGATCTTCGAATCCTTGCGAAACAAATTGTTTAGCTTCAAATATTAGTGATATACATGATTTAGCTTCAACTGCATTGCGAAACAAACTAGTTAGCTGCAAATCCAAGCGAAAAACATGATTTAGCATCAAATCAACGCGAAGTAGAAGGCTTATCTTCGAATCCTTGCAAAACAAATGGTTTAGCTTCAAATACTTGGGATATACATGATTTAGGTTCAACTGCATGCGAAACAAACAAGTTAGCTTCAAATCCTAGCGAATCACATGATTTAACTTCAAATAAGTGCGAAGTAGATGGCTTAGCATCAAATCCATGCGAAATAAATGAGATACCTTCAAATACTTGTGATATAAATGGAATAGCTTGAAATGCAAGCGAAACAAACGAGTATGCTTCAAATCCAAGCGAAAAACATGATATAGTATCAAGTCAACGCGATGTTGAAGGCTTAGCTTCAAGTCCATGCGAAATGAATCATTTAGCTTCACAAACTTGTGAATATTATTGATATAGCTTGAAATGCAGGCGAAACAAACTGGTTAGCTTCAAATCCAAGCGAAAGAAAATATTTAGCTTCAAATCAATGCGAAGTAGAAGGCTTAGCAGCAAATCCATGCGAAACAAATGGTTTAGTTCAAATACTTGTGATATACATGATTTAGCTTCAACAGCATGCGAAACAAACGAGGTAGCTTCAAATCCAAGCGAAACACATGATTTAAATTCAAATCAATGCGAAGTTGAAAGCTTAGCTTCAAATCCATGGGAATCAAATGGTTTAGCTTCAAATACTTGTGATATACATGATTTAGCTTCAACTGCTAGCGAAAAAAAACGAGTTAGCTTCAAATCCAAGCGAGACACATGATTTAGCCTCAAATCAATGTGAAGTAGAAGGCTTAGCTTCGAATAAATGCGAACCAAATGGTTTAGCTTCAAATACTTGTGATATACATGATTTAGCTTCAACAGCATGCGAAACAAACGGGGTAGGTTCAAATCCATGCGAACACATGATTTAGCTTCAAATCAATGCGAAGTAGGAGACTTATCTTCGAATCCATGCGAAACAAATGGTTTAGCTTCAAATACTTGGGATATACATGACTTAGCTTCAACAGCATGCGAAACAAACGGGGTAGGTTCAAATCCATGCGAACACATGATTTAGCTTCAAATCAATGCGAAGTAGGAGACTTATCTTCGAATCCATGCGAAACAAATGGTTTAGCTTCAAATACTTGGGATATACATGACTTAGCTTCAACAGCATTCGAAATAAACGAGTTTGCTTCAAATCCATGCGAAACACATGATTTAGCTACAAATCAATGCGAAGTAGGTGGCTTATCTTCGATTCCATGCGATACAAATGGCTTAGGTTCAAATAATTGTGATATACATGATTTAGCTTCAACAGCATGCGAAATGAACGAGTTAGATTCAAATCCATGCGAAACACATCATTTAGCTTCAAATCAATGCGAAGTAGAAGGATTATCTTCGAATCCATGCGAAACAAATGGTTTAGCAGCAAATACTTGTGATATACATGATTTAGCTTGAACTGCGTACGAAAAAAAGAGTTAGCTTCAAATTCATGCGAAACATATTATTTAACTTCATATCAATGCGAAGTAGAAGGCTGATCTTCGAATCCATGCGAAGCAAATGGTTTAGCTTCAAATACTTGTGATACCCTTGAGTTAGCTTCAACAGCATGCGAAACAAACGAGTTAGCTTCAAATCCATGCGAAACACATGATTTAGCATCAAATCAATGCGAAGTGGAAGGCTTATCTTCGAATCCATGCGAAACAAATGGTTTAGCTTCATATACTTGTGATATACATGATTTAGCTTCAACAGCATGCGAAATGAACGAGTTAGATTCAAATCCATGCGAAACACATGATTTAGCTTCAAATCAATGCGAAGTAGAAGTGTTATCTTCGAATCCATGCGAAACAAATGGTTTAGCTGCAAATACTTGTGATATACATGATTTAGTTTCAACAGCATGCGAAACAAACGAGTTAGCTTCAAATCCATGCGAAACATATGATTTAACTTCAAATCAATGCGAAGTAGAAGGCTGATCTTCGAATCCACACGAAACAAATGGTTTAGCTGCACATACTTGTGATATACATGATTCAGCTTCAACAGCAAGCGAAAAAAACGTGTTAGCTTCTAATCCATGCGAAACACATGATTTAGATTAAAATCAATTCGAAGTAGAAGGCTTATCTTCGAATCCATGCGAAACAAATGGTTTAGCTTCAAATACTTGTGAAATACATAATTTAGCTTCAACTGCATGCGAAAGAAACGAGTTATCTTCAAATCCTTGCGAAACACTTGATTTAGATTAAAATCAATGCGCAGTAGAAGGCTTATCTTCGAATCCGTGCGAAACAAATGGTTTAGCTTCAAATACTTGTGATACAATTGACTTAGCTTCAACAGCATATGAAACAAACGAGTTAGCTTCAAGTCGAAGCGAAAAACATGATTTATCATCAAGTCAACGCGAAGTTGACGGCTTAGCTTCAAATCCATGGGCAACGAATGATTTAGCTTCACATACTTGAGAATATAAGTGATATAGCTTCAAATGCAGGTGAAACAAACGAGTTAGCTTCAAACCCATGCGAAACACATGATTTAGCATCTAATCAATGCGAAGTAGAAGGCTGATCTTCGAATCCATGCGAAGCAAATTGTTTAGCTTCAAATACTTGTGATACACTTGATTTAGCTTCAACAGCATGCAAAATAAACGAGTTTGCTTCAAATCCATACGAAACACATGATTTAGCTACAAATCAATGCGAAGTAGGTGGCTTATCTTCGATTCCATGCAATACAAATGGTTTAGCTTCAAATAATTGTGATATACATGATTCAGCTTCAACAGCATGCGAAACAAACGAGTTAGCTTCAAATCCATGCGAAACAAATGACTTAGCATCAAATCACTGCGAAGTAGAAGGCTGACCTTCGAATCCATGCGAAGCAAATGGTTTAGCTTCAAATACTTGTGATATAAATGATTAAGTTTCAACAGCATGCGAAACAAACGAGTTAGATTCAAATCCATGCAAAACACATGATTTAGCTTCAAATCAATGCGAAATAGATGGATTATCTTCGAATCCATGCGAAACAAATGGTTTAACTTCAAATACTTGTGCTATACATGAGTTAGCTTCAACAGCATGCGAAGCAAACGAGATATCTTCAAATCCAAGCGAAACACATGATTTATCTTCAAATCAATGCTAAGTAGAAAGCTTAGCTTCAAATCCATGGGAATCAAATGGTTTAGCTTCAAATACTTGTGATATACATGATTTAGCTTGAACTGTTAGCGAAGAAACGAATTATCTTCAAATCCAAGCGAAACACATGATTTAGCCTCAAATCAATGCGAAGTAGAAGGCTTAGCTTCGAATAAATGCGAAACAAATGGTTTAGCTTCAAATACTTGTGATATACATGATTTAGCTTCAACAACATGCGAAACAAACGAGTTAGCTTCAAGTCCAAGCGAAAAACATGATTTATCATCATGTCAACGCGAAGTTGACGGCTTAGCTTCAAATCCATGCGAAACGAATGATTTAGCTTCACATACTTGAGAATATAAATGATATAGCTTCAAATGCAGGCGAAACAAACGAGTTAGCATCAAACCCATGCGAAACACATGATTTAGCATCTAATCAATGAGAAGTAGAATGCTGATCTTCGCAATCCATGCGAAGCAAATGGTTTAGCTTCAAATACTTGTGATACACTTGATTTAGCTTCAACTGCATGCGAGACAAACGAGTTAACTTCAAATCCATGCGAAACAAATGACTTAGCATCAAATCAATGCGAAGTAGAAGGCTGACCTTCGAATACATGCGGAACAAATGGTTTAACTTCAAATACTTGTGATATACATGACTTAGCTTCAACAGCATGCGAAGCAAACGAGTTATCTTCAAATCCAAGCGAAACACATGATTTATCTTCAAATCAATGCTAAGTAGAAAGCTTAGCTTCAAATCCATGGGAATCAAATGGTTTAGCTTCAAATACTTGTGATATACATGATTTAGCTTGAACTGCTAGCGAAAAAACGAATTAGCTTCAAATCCAAGCGAAACACATGATTTAGCCTCAAATCAATGCGAAGTAGAAGGCTTAGCTTCGAATAAATGCGAAACAAATGGTTTAGCTTCAAATACTTGTCATATACATGATTTAGCTTCAACAACATGCGAAACAAACGAGTTAGCTTCAAGTCCAAGCAAAAACATGATTTAGCATCAAGTCAATGCGAAGTAGAAGGCTGACCTTCGAATCCATGCGAAACAAATGGTTTAGCTTCAAATACTTGTGATATAAATGATTTAGTTTCAACAGCATGCGAAACAAACGAGTTAGAATCAAATCCATGCGAAACAAATGATTTAGCTTCAAATCAATGCGAAGTAGAAGGCTTATCTTCGAATCCATGCGAAACAAATGGATTAGCTTCAAATACTTGTGATATACATGATTTAGCTTCAACAGCATGCGAAACAAACGAGTTAACTTCAAATCCATGCGAAACACATGATTTAGTTTCAAATCAATGCGAAGTAGAAGACTGACCTTCAAATCCATGTGAAACGAATAGTTTAGCTTCCAAAACTTTTGATATACATGATTTAGCTTCAGCAGCATGCGAAACAAACGAGTTAGCTTCAAATCCTTGCGAAACACATGATTTAGCTTCAAGTCAATGCGAATTAGAAGGGTTATCTTGGAATCCATGCGAAACGTATGATATAGCTTCAAATACCTGTGATATACATTATTTAGCTTCAACAGCATCCGAAACAAACGAGTTAGATTCAAATCCATGCGAAACACATGATTTAGCTTCAAATGAATGCGAAGTAGAAGGGTTATCTTCGTATCGATCCGAAACAAATGGTTTAGCTGCAAATACTTGTGATGTACATGATTCAGCTTCAACTGCATGCGAAACAAACGAGTTAGCTTCAAATCCATGCGAAACACATGATTTAGATTAAAATCAATGCGAAGTAGAAGGCTTATCTTCGAATCCATGCGAAACAAATGGTTTAGCTTCAAATACTTGTGATATACATGATTTAGCTTCAACTGCATGCGAAACAAACGTGTTAGCTTAAATTCCATGCGGAACACATGATTTAGCTTCAAATCAATGCGAAGTAGAAGGCTGATCTTCGAATCCATGCGAAGCAAATTGTTTAGCTTCAAATACTTGTGATACACTTGATTTAGCTTCAACAGCATGCGAAACAAACGAGTTGGATTCAAATCCATGCAAAACACATGATTTAGCTTCAAATCAATGCGAAATAGATGGATTATCTTCGAATCCATGCGAAACAAATGGTTTAACTTCAAATACTTGTGATATACATGATCTAGCTTCAACAGCATGCGAAGCAAACGAGTTATCTTCAAATCCAAGCGAAACACATGATTTATCTTCAAATCAATGCTAAGTAGAAAGCTTAGCTTCAAATCCATGGGAATCAAATGGTTTAGCTTCAAATACTTGTGATATAAATGATTTAGTTTCAACAGCATGCGAAACAAACTAGTTAGCTTCGAATCCATGCGAAACAAATGGTTTAACTTCAAATACTTGTGATATACATGATTTAGCTTCAACAGCATGCGAAACTAACGAGTTAGCTTCAAATCCATGCGAAACACATGATTTAGATTAAAATCAATGCGAAGTAGAAGGGTTACCTTCGAATCCATGCGAAACAAATGGTTTAGCTTCAAATACTTGTGATATACATGATTTAGCTTCAACTGCTAGCGAAAAAACGAATCAGCTTCAAATCCAAGCGAAACACATGATTTAGCCTCAAATCAATGCGAAGTAGAAGGCTTAGCTTCGAATAAATGCGAAGCAAATTGTTTAGCTTCAAATACTTGTGATACACTTGATTTAGCTTCAACAGCATGCGAAACAAACGAGTTAACTTCAAGTCCAAGCGAAAAACATGATTTATCATCAAGTCAACGCGAAGTTGACGGCTTAGCTTCAAATCCATGCGAAACGAATGATTTAGCTCCAGATACTTGTGAGTATAAGTGATATAGCTTCAAATGCAGGCGAAACAAACGAGTTAGCTTCAAACCCATGCGAAACAGATGATTTAGCTTCAAATCAATGCGAAGTAGAAGGCTTACCTTCGAATCCACACGAAACAGATGGTTTAGCTTCAAATACTTGTGATGTACATGATTTAGCTTCAACTGCATGCGAAACAAACGAGTTAGCTTCAAATCCAAGCGATACATATGATTTCGCTTCAAATCAATGCGAAGTAGAAGGCTTATCTTCGAATCCATGCGAAACAAATAGTTTAAATTCAAATACTTGTGTTATACATGATTTAGCTTCAAGTTCATGCGAAACAAACGAGTTAGCTTCAAATCCATGCGAAACACATGATTTAGCTTCAAATCAATGCGAAGTAGAAGTCTGAGCTTCCAATCCGTGCTAAACGAATGATTTAGATTCAAATGCTTGCGAATATAAGTGATACAGCTTCAAACGCAGGCGACACAAACGAGATAGCTTCAAATCCATGCGAAACACATGATTTAGCTTCAAATTCATTCCAAACACATGTTTTAGCCTGATATTCGTGCGAAACAAATGGTTCAGCTTCAAATACTTGTGATGTACATGATTTAGCTTCAACTGCATGTGAAACGAACGTGTTAGCTTCAAATTCAACAGAAACACATGATTCAGTTTCAAATAAAAGCGAAGTAGATGGCATAGCATCAAATCCAGGCGCATCAAATGGTTTAGCTTCAAATACTTGTGATATACATGATTTAGCTTCAACAGCAATGCGATACAAACTAGTTAGTTTCTAATCCAAGCGAAACACATGATTTAGCTTCAAATCAATGCGAAGTAGAAGGCTTATCTTCAAATCCATGCGAATCAAATTGTTGAGCTTCAAATACTAGGGATATACATGATTCAGCTTCAAGTGCGTGCGTAACAAACGAGTTAGCTTCAAATCTATGCAAAACGCATGATTTAGCTTCAAATTCATTCCAAACACATGGTTTAGCGTGATATTCGTGCAAAACAAACGGTTCAGCTTCAAATCCTTTTGATATACATGATTTAGCTTCAACTGCATGTGAAACGAACGTGTTAGCTTCAAAAACAAGAGAAACACTTGATTCAGTTTCAAATAAATGCGAAGTAGATGGCATAGCATCAAATCCATGCGAATCAAATGGTTGAGCTTCAAATACTTGGGATATACATGATTCAGCTTCAAGTGCATGCGTAACAAACGAGTTAGCTTCAAATCTATGCAAAACGCATGATTTAGATTCAAATTCATTCCAAACACATGGTTTAGCGTGATATTCGTGCAAAACAAACGGTTCAGCTTCAAATCCTTTTGATGTACATGATTTAGCTTCAACTGCATGTGAAACGAACGTGTTAGCTTCAAAAAGATGAGAAACACATGATTCAGTTTCAAAAAAAGGCGAAGTAGATGGCATAGCATCAAATCCATGCGAATCAAATGGTTTAGCTTCAAATACTTGTTTGATACATGATCTATCTTCAATTGCATGCGAAACAAACGAGTTAGCTTGAAATCCAAGCGAAGCACATGATTTAGCTTCAAATCAATGCGAAGTAGAAGGCTTATTTTGAAATCCATGCGAATCACCTGGTTTAGCTTCAAATAACTGTGATATACATGATTTAGCTTCAACTGCATTGCGAAACAAACTAGTTAGTCTCAAATCCAAGCGAAACACATGATGTAGCTTCAAACCAATGCGAAGTAGAAGGCTTATCTTCAAATCCATGCGAAACAAGTGGTTCAGCTTCAAATACTTGTGATGTACATGATTTAGTTTCAAATGCAAGCGAAACGAACGAGTTAGCTTGAAATCCAAGCGAAACACATGATTTAGCTTCAAATCAATGCGAAGTAGAAGGCTTATTTTGAAATCCATGCGAATCAAATGGTTTAGCTTCAAATAATTGTGATATACATGATTTAGCTTCAATTGCATTGCGAAACAAACTAGTTAGTCTCAAATCCAAGCGAAACACACGATGTAGCTTCAAATCAATGCGAAGTGGAAGGCTTATCTTCAAATCCATTCGAAACAAGTGGTTCAGCTTCAAATACTTGTGATGTGCATGATTCAGCTTCAACTGCATGCGAAACAAACGAGTTAGCTTCAAATCCATGCGAAACACATGATTTAGCTTCAAATCAATGCGAAGTAGAAGTCTGAGCTTCGAATCCTTACGAAACAAATGGTTTAGCTGCAAATACTAGTGATATGCATGATTTCGCTTCAACAACTTGCGAAACAAACGAGTTGGCTTCAAATCCAAGCGAAACACATGACTTAGTTTCAAATCAATGCGAAGTAGAAGGCTTAGCTTCCAATCCGTGCTAAACGAATGATTTAGATTCAAATGCTTGCGAATATAAGTGATACAGCTTCAAACGCAGGCGACACAAACGAGTTAGCCTCAAATTCATGCGAAACACATGATTCAGCTTCAAATCAATGCGAAGTAGAAGTCTTAGCTTGAAAACCGTGCCAATCAAACGGTTTAGCTTCAAATACTTGTGATATACATGGTTCAGCTTCAAGTTCATGCGAAACAAACGAATTAGCTTCAAATCCATGCGAAACACAGGATTTAGTTACAAATCAATGCGAAGTAGAAGGCTGATCTTCAAATCCATGCGAAACACTTGGTTTAGCTTCAAATACTTGTGATATGCATGATTTAGCTTCAACTGCATTGCGAAACAAACTAGTTAGTTTCAAATTCAAGCGAAACACATGATTTAGCTTCAAATCAATGCGAAGTAGAAGGCTTATCTTCAAATCCATGCGAAACAAGTGGTTCAGCTTCAAATACTTGTGATGTACATAATTTAGCTTCAAATGCATGCGAAACAAACGAGTTAGCTTCAAATCCATGCGAAACACATGATTTAGTTTCAAATCAATTCGAAGCAGAAGGCTTATCGTCAAATCCATGCGAAACGAATGGTTTAGCTTCAATTATATGTGATATATATGATTTAGCTTCAAATGCATGCGAAACAAACGAGTTAGCTTCAAATCCATTCAAAACACATGATTTAGCTTCAAATTCATTCGAAAGACTTGGTTTAGCGTACTATTCATGGGAATCAAATGGTTCAGATTCAAATACTTGTGATATACATGATATAGCTTCAAATGCAGGCGAAACAAACGAGTCAGCTTCAAATCGATGCGAAACTCATGATTTACCTTCAAATCAATGCGAAGTAGAAGGCTTAGATTCAAATCCATGCGAATCAAATGGTTTAGCTTCTAATACTTTTGATATGTATGATTTAGCTTCAAATCCATGTGAATCAAATGGTTTAGCTTCAAATACTTGTGATATAAATGATTTAGCTTCAACAGCATGCGAAACAAACGAGTTAGCTTCAAATCCATTCAAAACACATGATTTAGCTTCAAATTCATTCGAAAGACTTGGTTTAGCGTACTATTCATGGGAATCAAATGGTTCAGATTCAAATACTTGTGATATACATGATATAGCTTCAAATGCAGGCGAAACAAACGAGTCAGCTTCAAATCGATGCGAAACTCATGATTTACCTTCAAATCAATGCGAAGTAGAAGGCTTAGATTCAAATCCATGCGAATCAAATGGTTTAGCTTCTAATACTTTTGATATGTATGATTTAGCTTCAAATCCATGTGAATCAAATGGTTTAGCTTCAAATACTTGTGATGTGCATGATTTAGCTTCAAATGCAAGCGAAACGAACGAGTTAGCTTCAAATCCATGCGAAACACATGATTTAGCTTCAATTACTTGTTTGATACATGATTTAGCTTCAATTGCATGCGAAACAAACGAGTTAGCTTGAAATCCTGGCGAAACACATGTTTAGCTTCAAATATTTGTGATATACAGGATTACGCTTGAAATGCATGCGACACGAGTTAGCTTCAAATCCAAGCGAAAAACATGATTTAGCATCCAGTCAACGCGAAGTAGAAGGCTGATCTTCGAATCCTTGCGAAACAAATTGTTTAGCTTCAAATATTAGTGATATACATGATTTAGCTTCAACTGCATTGCGAAACAAACTAGTTAGCTGCAAATCAAGCGAAAAACATGATTTAGCATCAAATCAACGCGAAGTAGAAGGCTTATCTTCGAATCCTTGCAAAACAAATGGTTTAGCTTCAAATACTTGGGATATACATGATTTAGGTTCAACTGCATGCGAAACAAACAAGTTAGCTTCAAATCCTAGCGAATCACATGATTTAACTTCAAATAAGTGCGAAGTAGATGGCTTAGCATCAAATCCATGCGAAATAAATGAGATACCTTCAAATACTTGTGATATAAATGGAATAGCTTGAAATGCAAGCGAAACAAACGAGTATGCTTCAAATCCAAGCGAAAAACATGATATAGTATCAAGTCAACGCGATGTGAAGGCTTAGCTTCAAGTCCATGCGAAATGAATCATTTAGCTTCACAAACTTGTGAATATTATTGATATAGCTTGAAATGCAGGCGAAACAAACTGGTTAGCTTCAAATCCAAGCGAAAGAAAATATTTAGCTTCAAATCAATGCGAAGTAGAAGGCTTAGCAGCAAATCCATGCGAAACAAATGGTTTAGTTCAAATACTTGTGATATACATGATTTAGCTTCAACAGCATGCGAAACAAACGAGGTAGCTTCAAATCCAAGCGAAACACATGATTTAAATTCAAATCAATGCGAAGTTGAAAGCTTAGCTTCAAATCCATGGGAATCAAATGGTTTAGCTTCAATACTTGTGATATACATGATTTAGCTTCAACTGCTAGCGAAAAAAAACGAGTTAGCTCAAATCCAAGCGAGACACATGATTTAGCCTCAAATCAATGTGAAGTAGAAGGCTTAGCTTCGAATAAATGCGAACCAAATGGTTTAGCTTCAAATACTTGTGATATACATGATTTAGCTTCAACAGCATGCGAAACAAACGGGGTAGGTTCAAATCCATGCGAACACATGATTTAGCTTCAAATCAATGCGAAGTAGGAGACTTATCTTCGAATCCATGCGAAACAAATGGTTTAGCTTCAAATACTTGGGATATACATGACTTAGCTTCAACAGCATGCGAACAAACGGGGTAGGTTCAAATCCATGCGAACACATGATTTAGCTTCAAATCAATGCGAAGTAGGAGACTTATCTTCGAATCCATGCGAAACAAATGGTTTAGCTTCAAATACTTGGGATATACATGACTTAGCTTCAACAGCATTCGAAATAAACGAGTTTGCTTCAAATCCATGCGAAACACATGATTTAGCTACAAATCAATGCGAAGTAGGTGGCTTATCTTCGATTCCATGCGATACAAATGGCTTAGGTTCAAATAATTGTGATATACATGATTTAGCTTCAACAGCATGCGAAATGAACGAGTTAGATTCAAATCCATGCGAAACACATCATTTAGCTTCAAATCAATGCGAAGTAGAAGGATTATCTTCGAATCCATGCGAAACAAATGGTTTAGCAGCAAATACTTGTGATATACATGATTTAGCTTGAACTGCGTACGAAAAAAAGAGTTAGCTTCAATCCATGCGAAACATATTATTTAACTTCATATCAATGCGAAGTAGAAGGCTGATCTTCGAATCCATGCGAAGCAAATGGTTTAGCTTCAAATACTTGTGATACCCTTGAGTTAGCTTCAACAGCATGCGAAACAAACGAGTTAGCTTCAAATCCATGCGAAACACATGATTTAGCATCAAATCAATGCGAAGTGGAAGGCTTATCTTCGAATCCATGCGAAACAAATGGTTTAGCTTCATATACTTGTGATATACATGATTTAGCTTCAACAGCATGCGAAATGAACGAGTTAGATTCAAATCCATGCGAAACACATGATTTAGCTTCAAATCAATGCGAAGTAGAAGTGTTATCTTCGAATCCATGCGAAACAAATGGTTTAGCTGCAAATACTTGTGATATACATGATTTAGTTTCAACAGCATGCGAAACAAACGAGTTAGCTCAAATCCATGCGAAACATATGATTTAACTTCAAATCAATGCGAAGTAGAAGGCTGATCTTCGAATCCACACGAAACAAATGGTTTAGCTGCACATACTTGTGATATACATGATTCAGCTTCAACAGCAAGCGAAAAAAACGTGTTAGCTTCTAATCCATGCGAAACACATGATTTAGATTAAAATCAATTCGAAGTAGAAGGCTTATCTTCGAATCCATGCGAAACAAATGGTTTAGCTTCAAATACTTGTGAAATACATAATTTAGCTTCAACTGCATGCGAAAGAAACGAGTTATCTTCAAATCCTTGCGAAACACTTGATTTAGATTAAAATCAATGCGCAGTAGAAGGCTTATCTTCGAATCCGTGCGAAACAAATGGTTTAGCTTCAAATACTTGTGATACAATTGACTTAGCTTCAACAGCATATGAAACAAACGAGTTAGCTTCAAGTCGAAGCGAAAAACATGATTTATCATCAAGTCAACGCGAAGTTGACGCTTAGCTTCAAATCCATGGCAACGAATGATTTAGCTTCACATACTTGAGAATATAAGTGATATAGCTTCAAATGCAGGTGAAACAAACGAGTTAGCTTCAAACCCATGCGAAACACATGATTTAGCATCTAATCAATGCGAAGTAGAAGGCTGATCTTCGAATCCATGCGAAGCAAATTGTTTAGCTTCAAATACTTGTGATACACTTGATTTAGCTTCAACAGCATGCAAAATAAACGAGTTTGCTTCAAATCCATACGAAACACATGATTTAGCTACAAATCAATGCGAAGTAGGTGGCTTATCTTCGATTCCATGCAATACAAATGGTTTAGCTTCAAATAATTGTGATATACATGATTCAGCTTCAACAGCATGCGAAACAAACGAGTTAGCTTCAAATCCATGCGAAACAAATGACTTAGCATCAAATCACTGCGAAGTAGAAGGCTGACCTTCGAATCCATGCGAAGCAAATGGTTTAGCTTCAAATACTTGTGATATAAATGATTAAGTTTCAACAGCATGCGAAACAAACGAGTTAGATTCAAATCCATGCAAAACACATGATTTAGCTTCAAATCAATGCGAAATAGATGGATTATCTTCGAATCCATGCGAAACAAATGGTTTAACTTCAAATACTTGTGCTATACATGAGTTAGCTTCAACAGCATGCGAAGCAAACGAGATATCTTCAAATCCAAGCGAAACACATGATTTATCTTCAAATCAATGCTAAGTAGAAAGCTTAGCTTCAAATCCATGGGAATCAAATGGTTTAGCTTCAAATACTTGTGATATACATGATTTAGCTTGAACTGTTAGCGAAGAAACGAATTATCTTCAAATCCAAGCGAAACACATGATTTAGCCTCAAATCAATGCGAAGTAGAAGGCTTAGCTTCGAATAAATGCGAAACAAATGGTTTAGCTTCAAATACTTGTGATATACATGATTTAGCTTCAACAACATGCGAAACAAACGAGTTAGCTTCAAGTCCAAGCGAAAACATGATTTATCATCATGTCAACGCGAAGTTGACGGCTTAGCTTCAAATCCATGCGAAACGAATGATTTAGCTTCACATACTTGAGAATATAAATGATATAGCTTCAAATGCAGGCGAAACAAACGAGTTAGCATCAAACACATGCGAAACACATGATTTAGCATCTAATCAATGAGAAGTAGAATGCTGATCTTCGCAATCCATGCGAAGCAAATGGTTTAGCTTCAAATACTTGTGATACACTTGATTTAGCTTCAACTGCATGCGAGACAAACGAGTTAACTTCAAATCCATGCGAAACAAATGACTTAGCATCAAATCAATGCGAAGTAGAAGGCTGACCTTCGAATACATGCGGAACAAATGGTTTAACTTCAAATACTTGTGATATACATGACTTAGCTTCAACAGCATGCGAAGCAAACGAGTTATCTTCAATCCAAGCGAAACACATGATTTATCTTCAAATCAATGCTAAGTAGAAAGCTTAGCTTCAAATCCATGGGAATCAAATGGTTTAGCTTCAAATACTTGTGATATACATGATTTAGCTTGAACTGCTAGCGAAAAAACGAATTAGCTTCAAATCCAAGCGAAACACATGATTTAGCCTCAAATCAATGCGAAGTAGAAGGCTTAGCTTCGAATAAATGCGAAACAAATGGTTTAGCTTCAAATACTTGTCATATACATGATTTAGCTTCAACAACATGCGAAACAAACGAGTTAGCTTCAAGTCCAAGCAAAAACATGATTTAGCATCAAGTCAATGCGAAGTAGAAGGCTGACCTTCGAATCCATGCGAAACAAATGGTTTAGCTTCAAATACTTGTGATATAAATGATTTAGTTTCAACAGCATGCGAAACAAACGAGTTAGAATCAAATCCATGCGAAACAAATGATTTAGCTTCAAATCAATGCGAAGTAGAAGGCTTATCTTCGAATCCATGCGAAACAAATGGATTAGCTTCAAATACTTGTGATATACATGATTTAGCTTCAACAGCATGCGAAACAAACGAGTTAACTTCAAATCCATGCGAAACACATGATTTAGTTTCAAATCAATGCGAAGTAGAAGACTGACCTTCAAATCCATGTGAAACGAATAGTTTAGCTTCCAAAACTTTTGATATACATGATTTAGCTTCAGCAGCATGCGAAACAAACGAGTTAGCTTCAAATCCTTGCGAAACACATGATTTAGCTTCAAGTCAATGCGAATTAGAAGGGTTATCTTGGAATCCATGCGAAACGTATGATATAGCTTCAAATACCTGTGATATACATTATTTAGCTTCAACAGCATCCGAAACAAACGAGTTAGATTCAAATCCATGCGAAACACATGATTTAGCTTCAAATGAATGCGAAGTAGAAGGGTTATCTTCGTATCGATGCGAAACAAATGGTTTAGCTGCAAATACTTGTGATGTACATGATTCAGCTTCAACTGCATGCGAAACAAACGAGTTAGCTTCAAATCCATGCGAAACACATGATTTAGATTAAAATCAATGCGAAGTAGAAGGCTTATCTTCGAATCCATGCGAAACAAATGGTTTAGCTTCAAATACTTGTGATATACATGATTTAGCTTCAACTGCATGCGAAACAAACGTGTTAGCTTAAATTCCATGCGGAACACATGATTTAGCTTCAAATCAATGCGAAGTAGAAGGCTGATCTTCGAATCCATGCGAAGCAAATTGTTTAGCTTCAAATACTTGTGATACACTTGATTTAGCTTCAACAGCATGCGAAACAAACGAGTTGGATTCAAATCCATGCAAAACA